>NW_017307963.1:160492-179795 GCF_000935625.1 Nanorana parkeri | reverse complement strand
ATATATATATATATATATATTTGTATACTCTCTTATAACATATTAGACTCTTCCCTGAAACTCGTTAGCCTTCTGGTCGACTCTTGATATATGTGTGCTAACAATTGTTCATCTAAATGTGAGAAGTTACATGTCAGATTATTTGGACTTCATATTTTATTACACTAGGAGTGGGTGTTGTCCCCTCTTTTTCTTATATATTGGACATTCAATTTCATCCAATCCCCACCTACTTTACACCCCATGTTATTGAATTTTAAAGGCAAACATTCTATTCATTTGTGCTGCGTTTGTGCTGATTTGTGCTGCAAACATGAACGGTTGTGCCTCTTTGGTTAGGAGATATTGTACATTATAGTTGCTGAAACCCCGCTCACTTTGCTCCCCCATGTTTTAAATTTAAAAAAAAAGAAATATACTGTTTGTTTGTGCTGATTTGTGCTGCAAAAACAAAGTTTCTGCCAACTTCACTCAGCTGAATAAAGTTGTATCTGGACTATTTTAATTGGTGGGGTATTTAAATGAATACATCATCAGCTTCAGTGGGGTTCAAAGGTGACATGAGGGGTCAATTAAAAGATTGCTTGTTCACATGAGATCAGGTCCTGATCAGGTGCTGATCAGCAGACGTGGAGCTGCTGATGCAGTGCGTTTTTGATGCGTTTTCGGTCCGGATGCTGACAGTTCATTTTTTTTTTTTTAGCCAAGGGGCTGTCAGTATGCAGATTCAGCCTCTGAGGTCTCTGAGGTCACTTTTTCCTTAGCTTTTTCCTTAGCTGCATTGCGTTGCGTGCTTGTTCGCGCGTTTCCGGACCGTTTCCAGACCGGACAAAATGTGACATGCAGTATTTTTTCTGTCGTAAGCTGAACGGACTGCCCACGTGAGAACTGTAGCCCATAAAACACATAGGGATACATTGGGATGCATTTTGAGTGCAGCAGCGTACGGAGCCGGTCAGCACACAAAACGGACGTCGTGTGAACAGGCCCTCAGTCCCAAAGTGGTTAAAAGAATAGTCCACCTTTGGGAACATTTTTCATGTAGCACCCGTATTTAGGGTGTAACATGAAAAAAAGGTCACATTCCCTGCTATGTGGGCAGAAATTAATTCCCAGTCATTAATAGACATGTGCATTTGGTTTCGGACAAACCTGCAAAACAAAGAAATTCAACTGCTTCATCGGCTCGTCCGAATCCGAAACAACAAATTTATTATATGCCCAAATTTAAAAAATATATATTTGGGTATACATAAATTAGTCTATGGAATCCGAGGTGGCCATACTGGGCGTTCTGAGCATGCCCGCCACCATCTTGGAAGTGGAGCGTATGATGTCATATGATAATGACGTCATACACTGAATGAGTGACAGCCACATAAGTGCGCCGCTCTCTTGGTGTATAACAAAATACACTCCAAAATGGCAGCACGCATGCGCAGAACGCGCCGGCGGCCAACATGGCCACATCTCGTTATGCAGTTTATTGCACGGTTTCGGATTATGAGGCTCTTTGCCTCCGAATCCGAAACAGCATTAAAATTTGTTTCCTTTGATGAAACGAATGAAAATGTTTTTAGTTTTCATTTGTTTTGTCCGAAACTAATTTTTGTGCTATGCACATGTCAAGTCATTAATTCACAGATCTATTTACAGGGATATGTGAATGGAAGACTACAAGTTACATCTGCTACTATGGCAAAGAGACTTGTATATCTCAATGGAGCACAAGTGTGGTGACATTATTATGGTATGTCTATATAGACTTGGGGCTGGAGGAACAGTCTGCAGAAACCTGGTCACTGTACCCACAATCCACTGATGATTTCAATTACAACTCTTTGCAGGCGCCAATGCAAGAAAAAAATAATAAATGCACATTTTTTTTTCTTTCACAGTGTGTGTGCCTTTATATTAATGGTTTTCAAAACCTGGACTATACTTTTCATTTGTAGAAAAGAGTTTGGAACTATAACTAAAATAAAATATTCTACAGTTATTAAGGTAACATTGTATACTAGTGAAAGAGGGATTATGGGTGCCTGTGATCCCCCATACACTTGCCTCTGCCTTTAGCATTGACGACTGAAGCCAAAACTTTTTTTTTTTTAGTTTTGGAAAGAAGGATTTGAGCATCTGTCAGTTTTTTATTGCAGTCTGTTTTCCTGTTAGCGAGAATCACCCTCACTATTTGTCCTGGTGACCGTTATAATTGAACGTGAAAGAAAACCCCAAATTCTTGGCTGTCACTAGAACAGGAATAAATGGGAAATCTGTTTTGAAAAAGTTCTGGTGACCCTGCTGACCACCAGGGATTTCCTCTCACTTCCTGTAGTGGCCATCAGACAGGAAGTGAAGGAACATCTCTCTAATAGGACATAGATGGGGAAACAAAACTGGTGATTACCTTATTCTATACAAATCAAACACACACACACACAATTTACCTGTGGTGTAACTGGATCGATGCTAATACTAGGACGAGTTAGATTTGAATTAGGTGTTAGAAGGATTGGAGGGTCAACTGAAAAATATAACAATAGATAATTCAGCATGTAGTGAGAATCTGTTAATGATAAATATCGAGATATAAATTTATTGAGAAAACAGTCACATGTTGGAAAAGTACTTTCAAATAGCCATAAGCCAAACTAGGAAACAGGAGCAAAGTCCCCCACCCGGAACTCTTCTATATCACTAATGTCAACCGTGCACCCCAATGAAGTTGATCAAACACAGACCATGCTTGAGCAGCTTCAACCCCCGGCCACAGCGGGAAGGAGTGAGAGCTCAGAAATGATGAAGTTTTTTTTCTGGTTTCTTTCAATGTAGAGGAGATCAGTGAACACGTGCGTCGATCTTCTAGGGTTGCGACCGGTCCGATTTTGACCCGGACAGTCCGGTTTTGGTGTGTTGTGTCCGGGTACCCAGCCAGCATGCACCCGGACACAAGACACTCAGTGTCAAGACACTCAGGATGGTCCGCAACATTGGAGGAGCATGTTTGGACGGCATTAAAGGAGAACTATGAGTTGAGTGAAAATCACTCAGCCTCATAGTTCGAGCCGACGTGTGACAATGAGACTGTCACATGTCGGCTCAATAGATTGGGAAGTCAGCGAACATATACCGCCGCTCGCTCATTTCACGATCCTGTCCCTGCAGAGAGCCGTGACTGTCACTCAGGCTGCCTGCAGGGATTCCCCTCCTCCCCTCTCCGATCCTCCAGCGCTGACTGGAGGAACGGACGGGGGAGAGGGCGGGTGCATCATTGGTATTACCAAACACGATTTGTTTGCTCCTTCTGTCTGGCTCCTGTTGCGATCTGCTTCCCGACACGACCCTCCCTCTTCGGTGTCAGAGATTGAAGGATTTAGTCTTATTTGCCCTCCGTGTGGGTGGCTTCTCGCTGGTTGGTCTAGATTAAGCTGCAGGATTAATATCGTCCTGAGGAAGCCTTATTTAGGTAAAACATGTTGGTGTATCCAAAGAAAAACTCCACTTGCTCAACTAATCATGAATAATTAGATCACTCCAATATATTGTGTCATCATCTGTATTATGGATTGTCCTGTAACGGTGACAACACACTCTGTTTTTAATTTTATGTGAATAATACATTATTTTCTTACAAAAGTTATTGTGAGAGCACAACCGTTTCCAAAAAGCCCCCCACTTCCAGGCCCTTGCATACCTGGATATGGCTTGGTCATTTTAAGATATATTTACATTACTGTGGTGTGAAACTTTGCTCTCCTTTATCCTTCTCTAGCACGTGCCCACTAAGGTTCTAAATGTATAAATACATAAATAGTCCATATCCTGAGCTAGGTGCCAAATTATTCTCTTTATGGTTACTGCAAAGGACAATAGGGCACTTTTTGCATCTGCAGGAAAAGAAATTTAACTGCTGACACCCATCATATCCGTTTACATGGCGGCAGGGTTGCAGGCGGGGGGTGGGGGGTGGCAGTCATAGCTAGTTAAGTTATGGTGCATGTAAATCGTAGCATTTACATTATTTTGCTTGCTTCCTTTTGGACTGTTAACTTATATTCATTCAAAGCATTTTCTTATATTTGTTCAACAAAAAATACCTGCTGATCGTTCCTGAAATCCAGTGAGCTGATAACTTCCTGTGCTCTGTGCCTGTGCTGTGCAGTTATCAGTTAATACTGTTCCCATCTCTATCTGTAGACTACAGAACACCTCCCCCCTTTTTTTACAACTTTTACGTAATTGCATGGCATTAGAGATTTACCCCGAAATACGTATGACAAAGTATTTTAAATAAGAAGATTCCTGTTAGTCAGTCAGCAGACATTGCTGATTCAATTTTGGGGTAAATATCTGGGGAAACGCACAACATGTAAAAATGTGATCATAATTTTTTATGTAACATAGCAGAATGGTAAAGCTGACAGTGAACATCTGTTTTGAATGGGCCTTGCAACGCTACATATAGTAGTGATGCACCCAGGAATTTTTTTTTATGTTTATGTCAATTATTACATAAACAAATCCATGCAAAGGTGACATTTTCACAGGTTTAAGCTACAATTGCAGATTTAATTGCTGTCATTTGTGACGGTATTTGAAGCTCACGCAGTAAACACTCATGTGGTCAAGAGCATTTGAAATAATTGCTGGGACCTGAAAATGACTGTGGGGAGGGGATATATTTTTTTTTTTCCAGGCACACACCTTTTTTGTAAACGTCCAGCAATAGGTCCATTTTGCAGTGATCTATTGCTGCAGTAGGTGACAGGGCTTTAATGGTTAGCAGCAATGGTGGTCCCTGGTTCATATCCTGGTCACGACACTATCTGCATGGAGTTTGCAGGTTTTCCCTGTACTTGTGTGGATTTCTTCTGGGTACTCCAGTTTCCTCCCACACTCCAAAGACATGCTGTTAGGTTAATAGGCTCCTGTCTAAATTGGCCTAAGTATATGAGATAAGGGCTTTAGATCATAAGCTCCTCGAGGGCAGGGAGGAATTTGCAGTATGTAAAGAGCTGTGTAAATACATGTAATATTAAAGGGTAGAGATGACTCAGGAACAGCTATAATGATAGGAATTGGTATGATGTCATGCTCCTTGCCAGGGGCGTCCCAGGTTCCGGGTGTCACCCAGAGCAGAGGCTGGATGACACCCCACTCTGATGACAGCGCGCATGCGCGGCCATCTAATTGATGCCTGCCGGCGGGCCACCTTGGTTATGGACGCCGGCAGAGAAAGGAGGGGACGTTCACCCGGCGGGATGAGGAATGCCGCCGGGTCCCCTCCTCTCTCCTGACACTGTCGGGCTCTCGGTCCATGACTGAGTGCCCGACTTTTTAAAGAGGGTGACACCAAAATTACTATGTCATTTTGGTGTCACCCCTCCAATGGTGTCACCCGGGTGCGGGCCGCACCCCCCGTGCCCCCCTTGTGATGCCACTGCTCCGTCCTCTGTAAACACATGGCTAATGCATTTTGTTGCAGGGCTATACTACAAAGCTAAAAAACCAATAGCGCCAGAGATGACCACTCCACTGAAGAGGTAAAATTGCAGATGTTCGACAGGTCGCTGCCCCACATCAGTCAGGGAGACTGTGATATCTATGGAAAAAACAAAAACAAGGGGCGCCTTCCCTTGTTTTTGTTTTATACTACAAAGCGCTCTACAGTGAGATCACAATTCAAAAAGCTGATCAGTTCAGCTTCAGGCCTTGGTGCTAGACCACAACTATCTAACACTGATTGTGGCCTGGGACCTGTGGGAATCGCTGAGAGCCAGTTCCAGTTTAAAATCTCCCTGGTGCCTTTTTAAAAATGATACCTGGGACTGGGCATTTTGCTGACACTTTCCAGACTAGTTTCCTTAAGCACCTTTCTACAAGCAAGGTAAAAACAATTGTACAATTTAATTCTGTAACACAATTACATCCCACCCTGGTCTATTGTTACCATTCCTCTGGTTGAGTTGGCGTTTAGCAAGGACAACAGTAAGAGCGATCACAGCCAAAACAGCAACACAGCCAATCACTATGCCAGCTATCGCTCCCGCTGAGAGTCCGTCATCTGTAATCAGTGAAAGGAAAACAAGAAATATTAATGAGTCCACTTTACTTATGTAATATGATGGTAGAATAATATGCAATAACCAATCATATTTTATTTCTCACCAGCTCAGATTAGTGTGAGCATTGAAAGGTAGTTGATAAATGAATATAGATTACAGTAACATTTGATTTTTTCATATGTTGAATGTGAAACATTGTGGCTATAAGGACCCAGGGCCATCCTTATAATGAGACAGCCTAAGGCTAAGGCCTAAGGTGGTGTCTCTTTGGGTCACGTGGGTGGTGGCAAGCAGGGTCTGCTACCTCCTTTCCAGCCAGAGTGTATTAGGTTGCTAAGAGATAGGAGGGTAGATGTGTAAGGGCCATACACATCAGCTCATAGCAACTCTCTCGCCTAGCTCCTGGCAACCAGTGAGATCAGTTGGGCATGACGCCGGCCAGAGCTGGGCTGTGCACAACCAGGACAACAGTCAGAGCACCATTAACATGCACCACCAGCACCCCTCTCAACCCTCTCCTTCTCCTGAATGTGACCACCAACACCCCCTCCTCCTCAATTGGCGATTATGCTAGGGACACCCCTGTAAGGACCAATATGTAACATTGCTTATTAACCCAATGGTGCATAATACCAAAAATATATAGTACCCTCCTTGTGCTGTGGTTGATCTTGTGATGCTGCTGCAGCTAAATTGCACTAAAGGTGAATGCACTTTTTTTTTAAATTCACATCACCCCACATTGCATGGTAATAGCTTACCATGGGATGCTGTGCAATTATACAATGCACATGCGATGGCTAGGTGCATTGGGGTGTCATTAAGAAATAATAAAACTGCAGCGCACCTAACTTTGCAGTATTCGATCCAGGATTGCGTGCTGCATGTGAATGAAGTTGCAGAGAGTAAGGAAATGTTAAGGGGGACCCCAACGCCAAAAAAAACTAAAAAAAAAGTATTGGATCCCCCCTAAAAAACCGGGCCAGGGTTGTGGGGAAGAGTCCCTTGTCCTCATCAACACAGGGACAAGGTGCTTTGCCAGGGAGTCCCCCCAGCAAAGCACCCTCCCCATGTTAAGGGCATGTGGCCTTGTATGGTGCAGGAGGGGAGGGGGGGCGCACGCTCATCCCCCCCTTTCCTGCTTGGATCAAGGTCTGATAAGGGATTTTAGGGGGGACCCACACTTTTTTTTGTTTGTTTTTATGCCGTTGGGGTCCCCACTAAAATGCCTTTTTTTAAATTTAACGTTTAATAAGTTCATACCGAATGACATTCAGAAAAATTTTCAGATGCATCAGAATTTCGTTATCAGAAAATGCATACACGTTCGGATTAGTTATTTCTCTCATTCGGAAATTTGGATGCATATGCCGATATTTCTCCTAATTTCAATTTTAAACCAAACGAATCGCACATGTCCAGTAAAAAATACAGTCCAACACTTGGAAAACTTGGATAACCCGGAATAGCTCACCTTTTTCTACCTCTACATTAAAAGTAAAGGAGTTGGTTCCAATTTTATTCCCAGCTTTGCACATATAACGTCCACTCATTTCCTGCGTCAAGTAGTGCACAATCACAAATGATGAATAATCATCAGACACAACTGAGATATCTTCTCCTGTGAACAGTTCGCTTAGGTTTGGCTCCAGCCGAAACCATGAAAATTTTGATGGGAAGATTTGGGCAGCATTTACGCTGCTTAGGGTAACAGAGAGGAAGAGACTGCTCCCTATTCTGCCAAGCTTTGTGCTCTCATTGATAAACGCAGGGTACTGGGGATTATCTGAAATGTAAATGAGCAGATATCAGACAAGCTGAAGTTATATATGATCCCAAAAATTGTTAAAGGAATCTTTTTTAATTAACACCTTTATTGCTGCTTACAGCCATTACAGCTTCCCCATCATTGGAAAGGTCACCATACACATCTTACCATAAAAACTTCATACAATCAAACTTTTTTTTTAATCAAATACTTTTTATTGAAACTTTATCAACAAATAAAAACAAGGGAAAAAAAAGCACACTTACAATCCCAAATATATACCAAGGAGCAATAACAAACAACAGTTAATTAAACACTATACAAAAAAAGAAATAACGGGACATAACTTACACTGATGCATTCACTGAAGGTCTACGATCCAGCCATCTATCCCAAATCAAATGGAATTTAGCTTCATTACACCGATGCTGATAAGTCAATTTCTCAAAGGATATTAAACAGTCCAACTTTTTACACCAATCTTCTACTACAGACGGCGAGGGAGAGATCCACCTCATCACTAATATACGCCTGGCAGCGAACAATGCCCTGGTCACTGCAGCGGCAGTAAGGGGGTCCGAGTCTAATCACTCAGTAACCCCAAAAGTACAAGTTGAAGGGTTAGCAGAGATGGATAAAGCAAACACCATATTAATAACATCTCACTAATTTACTACACCGCCACAGTAAGTGAAGCAGAGAGCCCAGTGCCAGACCACATTTGGGACAATTTGCCACCACCTTGAGGCCAATCTTATGCAGGACTTCAGGGGTACGATAGACCCTATGAAGTATAAATGTTGGGTCCCCTAATGTGAGGCCGACAGAGAGACCGCAGCAGCAACTGACAATGACCTTTCCCAATCCCCATTGGATATTTGTCCAAGATCCAACTCCCATCCTCGTCTACACATGTGCAGGCATTTAGACAAAAATCGGGTTAACAAAAGAGAATAAATTCCAGAAATTGCCCCTTTTGTAACCTTAGCCCTAAGGGCAGGATCCAAGACCTTCATGGACTGTATCCAAACCAACCCTATACTGGGATGAGACTGTAATGCGTGTCTTAATTGCAAATACAAATAGAAAGCAAATTTTGATTCAAAGAACCAAATGATCAAAAAGATCCACCCTCATACACTTGAAAGAGCATGCATAGCCCCAGATTTCTCCAAGCTCCATAGCCAGATATCTTAGCAACCTCTGGTAACCTCCCGTTATTCCACAGGGGGGTGTATTGAGTAAACCCTGTAACTTCTAACAGACATTTAACAGAGTCCAACACTTTGCTTATGAGTCTAACCGTGGGCATTAATGTAGGAGCCCTAATATAACAAGCTGTTTCCAATGAAAGGAAGGGATCTGACCCACCAAACAAATTTCTCAACACATCAAAAATCAAAGACTTACATCTGGGATGCCAAAAAATACAGCCATGAATTGGGGACCAAAAAAAAAAACCCCTGCTCCTTAGAATACTGCAAGACTTCCAGCTTAATTCGGGGAGGTTTATTACACCATATTACTTCTCTGAAAATAGTGTTAATTCTACGAAAGATACAACGTGGAAGCCAACAGGGAGCATTATGAAGTACATACAGCAACTGAGACATCCGTATCATGTTTACCAAACTTATCCTTCCCATCACAGAGAGAGGCAATCTACACCACACACCCATCTGCCTATGAAATATAGTAAGAACAGACTAAATTACATTCTACGAATTCTGAAGGATGTCTCGAAATTTTAACTCCCAGGTAAGTAAAACAGTCCACCACCGGAATATGAGAAGCTACAGCAGGAAGCGGGGCTGCAAGGGGATCTACAGGAAGAAGAGTAGACTTATCCCAGTTAACTTTAGGACCCGAAAATCTAACAAAATCAGATACCAAAGACATCACCAAAAGGGAGAAAGAGGTGTCAGCTAAAAATAACAATAAATCATCCGCATATAATGTGATTATGTCCTCATTATTTCACCTGCCAAAGCCCACCACTGCAGGAATAGA
This sequence comes from Nanorana parkeri, assembly GCF_000935625.1. Classification (NCBI taxonomy): domain Eukaryota; kingdom Metazoa; phylum Chordata; class Amphibia; order Anura; family Dicroglossidae; genus Nanorana; species Nanorana parkeri. The sequence continues at coordinate 169,952 of NW_017307963.1, read as the reverse complement.
TCTCAGCAATACAGCAAGAGGCTCAATTGCTAGGGTGAACAAAAGGAGTATAGCGGACACCCCTGCCTCGTACCCATCTGTAAGTCAAAAAGGAGTGAAAAAGTATCATTCACACTAATCCTTGCTAACGGGTTAAAGTACAACAATCGGATCCATGTAGTAAAACTGCGCCCAAAGCAAAAAAGGGAATGGACCTCCCAAAGGTATACCCACTTGACACTATCAAATGCCTTAGCATTTGCCTTGACACCAAATGCCTTGACACTATCAAGTGCCCTGCTGCCAGAATTGTCTATTGGAACCTGCATGTTAAAAAAAAGCAAACTCTCTTATATTCCCATCTGTAGATTTTATTAGGCATGAAGTACGCTTGACGCTTGATCTGGATGGATAACCTTCGCCAATCTCATAGCCAAAACTTTGGCCAGAATTTTTACATCAGCATTTAAAAAGGAGATCGGACGATAAGATTCCGGCAGCAGGGGGTCCTTCCCCTTCTTCGGCAACACCACCACTACAGCCTAATTCATGGAAGCCGGTAAATCACCATTCAAAAAAAAACATAATTAAAGGAGTGCAGTAAAGCATGTAAAAGTTCCTATTGCTTATAAACTTCCATTGGCAACCCATCTAACTCCGGAGCCTTGGCATTTGGAAAGCTGGCAACTGCCAGCTCCAACACTTCCAAGGTCAATGGGGAGTCCAAAGTTTCCCTATACATCACCGACAGAGACTAAAGGTTTAAATTGGACAAAAAAAAACCTGAGTTCCTGTATAGAATAGTCATTACTAGAGGAGAATAGCTCACAAACAAATTGGTGAAAGATGTTTCGGATAGCCTCAGAATCTGTATGCAAAATGCTCCCTCAGTCTCGAAGAGCAGAAATATAAGTAACTGAGGTCTGTGACAGGGCTATCTGTGCTAGTAATTTCCCAGTGGATTCGCCCTCTTCCCAATGCATTTGACGAATAAAAAAAAACTTGTTACGTCCCTTCTGAGGTACCACAGCATCCAGTGTAGCTTGAGCAGCTTTCCAAGCCGCACACTTAGATGAGGTAGGAGCAGAGATAAAAGCCACTTCACACTTAGCTTACTCCCTCTGTGCTGTTCCCTACTCTTTTTTTTTTTAACTATACTAATTTGCCTAATTAGTAGGCTTTTAAAGAAAACCAAACAGCACCCTGCGGAGCAGTAGATACAATAATATGCAAGAACTCTCTAATGTCTGCTTCAATTGGTTCATATGTAGGAAATAAAGACATCCGAAAAGGATTACATTTCCAAGGCAAACTACCTAGAGGACAGACAAAGGAGAGCACACAATGTAGCATAGAATGGTCAGAAAGGGAACGAGGTTGTATGTCTACAGCAGGGACGTGCGGTCAGGGCTGGATTTACAGAAGACACATCAGGAAGAAAACTAGCAGAACATAAAACCAAATCAATGCGGGACAAGGTATTATAGGTCTTAGAGTGACACGTATATTGTCTATCCACAGGGTTGAACATACGCCAAACACCAAACAACCCCAGCTCAGAACAAATGGTGCTAAAGTTAGAATTCCCAGAAACCCTAAAGGACGAAGGCAAGGGAAATATATCTATCTGGGGGGTTCATACAGTTGTTAAAATCCCCCAGAATCAAGACGGGAACAGGCAACTTATCTTTATGAAATACCGCCTGCTGTCAAAGCACATCGTTGGAATAAGACGGGGGACTATATACACCAGCTAAGATACACTCCGAGCTAGAAAAAGTATAATACAAAAAGACCCATTGTGTCACACTTAACCTGTCTACAGGAAAAGGCTACGCTTTAGCAAAAAAAAATGGAGGTACCCTGAGTATAGCTTGAGTAATATGAATTAAATGTGGCCTGAAATGACTTTCTGTGAGCCGCAGGCACCTGTAAACAGGCACCGGCCCGCACATCTCCTATGGCTTCTTCCTGGCAGCACACTGGACACCAGATGAGACCCCTGCACTTCCTGCACAGCACTCCTGAAAGCCTGCACAGCCCATCTGAAATCCCACACAGCCATCTGAGAGTCTGCATAGCCCAGCTGAGAGTCTGCACAGCCCATCTGAGAGCCTACATAGCCCACCTGAGAACCCACACAGCCATCTGAGAGCCCGCATAGCCCACCTTAGAGCCTGCATAGCCCATCTGAAAGCCTGCATAGCCCACCTGAGACAACACACAGCCATCGGAGAGCCTACTTAGCCCACCTGGGAGTCCACATAGTCCACCTTAGAGCCTGCATTGCCCACCAGAGAGTCCGCACAGCCAATCTGAAAGTCTGCACAGCCACCTGAGACCCCACAATGTCTACCTGAGAGCCCACAGAGTCCACCTGAAAGCCTGCACAGCCCTGGTGAGAGCCCAAACAGGCCACCTGAGACCCTGGAGACATCAGGGCGCCACCCCGCAACAACACAGAGTGTGTAGCTTCATATTATTTTGTATTGCTGTATAATGTATTGCTTGGATTTATAGTCCTCTATAGTCGATCTCCTCACTCCCGCCCCTGGCTGTCTCTTCTTGCTCTGTCTAAAAGACATTTGGAAATGAGAAATTGCTGCGTTCATTTTAAGTATTTTTTAATGGTTTTAGTATATTTTTGTACAATAAAATTGTATTTGATACATTATCTATTTTCTTGTTGCTTTGCATCTATATAGGTAGTTGTTTTTATAAATATCCAGGGATGTGGTGCCTGGGTCACCCATTAACCCATCATGAAGTGTTAAAATGCCACATGTCTTACCGATAACCCATGAGCAGGTTTCTCTCGATCCCTGATGTGTTCCGGTGCAAGACAGCGGGGTTCCAAGGGGGAATTGGGAAGATGGTATCGCAGTTGTAACTCCATTCAACTCTGTTAAGTTTACACTGTGGTATGCCATGTGAATCTGAGCAGGTGGGTAACCTCCAGGCCAGGAGCAATACAGCTGGATGTTTTGGCTTGACCTCTGAGCATCACATGTAATCTGTCCATCTGGCAGCCCTGTAATTGCAAAACAAAGGACATTATAGAACAAGAAAAGTAATAGTAGTAACTGGAGAAAAGCTCATTTTCCATAGAAGGGGAGAACTTGGCCAATAAGATTCCTTGTTTATCTCTTCCAGAGACTAAAGGAAGGAATCAGATTGGTCACAATGTGCACACAATTTGCTGCCTTTTTATGCAGTCTAGGATTAAAGTAAGTTTATCTTAACTATATGAGATTACAACCAGGTCTTCTTTTCTGCCAGGCAAGGCTGTGGTATGTGGCAGAGCTGAGCAAATGCCACAATTAGATGGACAGAAATATAAATCCTTTGAAGGGTAAAACACTTCACTTATATGTATTTCATCTGTGTCTTTAGCTGTTTGCCTGGAGATCTGCATGGTGTCATTTACACTGCTCTGTGCATATTAATAAATGTGCTGACACACATTTTTTGGCACGTTAAGTCTCATTGTGTTGCTTGGGGCAATTCATTGTTTATGGGCCCTAAACACATGTCAACAGACCTAAATAACATACCATACTGCTTTCAAAATGTCAGGCTTGGCCCAAAGAGATATGCATTGAGAATGAGAAAAAGACTGGGGCAGATGGCATTATAGAGATGGGCACCCGCCATTCTCTTTGGTGCTGCTGTGAAGGAGAGGTAACATTGGACTATGGAAACTAACTCTTTTGTATGGCTATGAAGTTTGCAATGTACTTACAAGTTAGGCTGAGCGGATTGCTGATGTCACCATTCAAGTAGTTGTTGACCCCACAAGTGAAAGCCCCCTGATCGCTCCTTGTCACAGGACTGATGATGAGGGTGGTATCATTGTCTGTAAGCTGATATCGGGTGGTCTGTGGCAATGGTGACCCCATGAATGTCCAGTTGTAGCTCACATCTGTTCCATATGATGAACACATCAGAGCCACGGAATCCTTCTCCACAGTGACGGGACGTGTAACGTTTTTGCGAAGGGTCACTTGAGACACTCTCACTGTAAATCAGAAGACGTTATAATGTTTAGGAAATAACTCCAAACAATGAGTACAAGTAGTGAACTCTCTATTACTCAGAAAGCATTACCAGTGTAAGCCTATTCTATTTACCTTCATTTATGTATTATACAAGATTCCTATCATCTTTTGCATTTGTTATGAGTAAGGCTTCCAAAGAGCCTCTGAGCAGGACTGCAAGCCATTGTATGTTACGCAACCTCCATCAATCAAGGATACTGCAATGTGACTGAAGCAGGGCTGTGAATAAATTATTTTGGAAAGATCAGAGAGTGTACCTGATCACTGTTTGGCCATCCGGCAGAGCACATGGTTCAAATGACTATATAGTTTGTGATCTATTCCATTTCTGTTTCTTAGGTGGATACAGTTGGACATTTGGGACTTCCTGGCCTTACTAATCTCAGGATCAAGAACAATTTTACCAGTGGTCACAGGCATTAGGAGAGCTAAATGACCTGGTGTACAGAATCAGATGGAAATGAGAGACTCTGTACATTGATAAATAGAGTTTTTCATATTTGACTGTAATGTATTAGCAATATGTTGGTCTGGTGTGCATGTTGCAGAGTAAGAAGGTAAGACTGATGCCCTTATTAGTTTATCTCAGGGATTCTGCGAACAGAATAGATTAGATCGTCATGGAAGCAGCTACTTCCCAACTCATGTGGCATGTGCATCAATAATCTTTTTTGAAGGGGCTTGAGGAAATGATATTCAGACAACCAGTCAATCAGATCCCCTTTTGGAACAATGTTCTTCACCAATGACCACAAGTTATTGGATTGGGAAGAAATGATGGGGGGAGTGAGAAGATTTCCAAACATTCAAGAAGAAGGATAGGCACGAATGATCTATGTGTAACCAGTACATTATATTGTAAAGTGCTGCGCAAACTGTTGGCGCTATATAAATACTGTCTTATAATTATAATAATACAGATACACTTTAACATGCAGACTAGTTTTTAATGGTCAAACTACATAGTAAAAAATGCTGAGTACTAGATTTGTCTTAGCTATCTCCACCAAATCTCTGTCATACTTCTCTGGTTCTTACCTGCAACATTTAAGAACATGTGCGCACTACTGTTTTGGCTGACTGGATTGTGGATGACACAGCTATATTCTCCAGTATCGATGTCCAGGATTGGATTGAAATTCAGAATGGGGCTGGAGGTATTGCAGGACAGATGGGACATGCTACAACTGACCATTTGTTCATTCCGATAGAAGTAAATGTTGTGAACTGTTTGAGTACCTGCATTGCATGTTAGACGCAGGGCAGTACCATTCACTGGACGTGTGGTGGGAGAAGAAGTGAGAGTTGGGGGAGTAAGCAGGTCTATGGAGTAAAATAAAATAAGACAAGTTAGAGTAAAAGACTTTACAGTACAATACATAAGAAAATAACCAACAAAGTTCAACATGTTTTACCAACCTAATACTGTTGGTCCAGAAGGCAAAAAAAAAACCCATAACCCTGTCATTTGACAGTATAATTATTTCCCTGGATCAAGCTCTCCATTGTTGAATTCTACTAATTACACATGAAGTTAATACTTCCAATACTAATCTCTGTTTAAAATAACGTATACCATTGGTCATTATCATCACTTGGCACAGAGTTTAGAATCTCTTTCTAGGTAGGGGTGAAAAGATTTCTAAGACTGGTCAGTTAATGCTAAATATTCTCACATTATATGACCAATGCCAAAACATAAGGCATAGTGCTAGGGAATATTGTGTTGTGTGCCTTCTATTTGACTGTCACCTGCAACAACAAGACACCAATCCGGTTATGTATGGACTACTGGTAGATAATAACCTCGGTTTTTGATAGATTGAGCTTTAAGAAATATTGTTACATCCAGACGGATATGTCAGTTAGTAAGTTAGTGATACGTAAGGAGATGGACGTGGTGAGTTGCAGAGTGGAGAGGTAGATTTGAGTGTCATCAGCATAGAGGTGATATTGGAAGCCATGAGAGGTGATCAATCGACCAAGAGAGGAGGTGTAGATAGAGAAGAGAATGGGTCCAAGGACAGAGCCTTCGGGGACCCCTACAGACAGGGGAAGAGGAGAGTAAGATGTCGATTTGTAGGTTACACTAAAAGAGCACTTAGATAGGTAGGAGGAGAACCATGAGAGAGCAGAGTCATGTAGGCCAAGCGAGTGCAGTGTTTTGAGGAGCAAAGGGTGGTCAACAGTGTCAAAAGCAGCAGAAAGGTCTAACAGCAAAAGTAAGGAATAATGGCCGTTGTTTTAGCTGTTAGCAAGTCATTAGTGAGTTTTAGGAGGGCGGTTTCAGTGGAGTGTTGGGGGCGAAAGCCGGACTGTAGGGGATCGAGAAGGTTGTTATCGGTGAGGTGGCAGCTCAGGTGATTGTAGATGAGTCGTTCAAGGAGTTTGGAGGTGAAAGGGAGTAAGGAGATAGGTCTGAGATTGTTGAGGTTGGTGGGGCCGAGTGAAGGTTTTTTTGGTATTGGGGTGACAAATGCATGTTTTAGAGGGGAGGTAAAGATGCCAGTGGAGAGGGAAAGATTACAAATGTGAGTAAGAGAGTGTAGGATAGAGCAAGAGGGTGATCGGAGTAGCGGTGAGGGAACTGGATCCAGGGAGCAAGTGGTGAGGTGGGTGTCAGAGAGAAGCTTTGTAACCTCCTCTGTGATGACGGGGTCAAAAGAGGAAACTAACAGGTGCAATGGTGGGTCTGGTAGGTGATTAGGGGAAGGTGACTGGACAGTGGGCATTTCATCTCGGATTGCATCTATTTTGTTTTTAAATGAATGGCAATGTCCTGGGCAGTGAGTGAGTTATTGGGCGGTTGGGGACATAGAAGAGAGTTAAAAGTAGAAAAGAGTTGACAAGGTTTGGATGAGAGTGTGGTAATGAGGGTGACAAAAGTGTTTGGCAGCACGGAGGGAGGAGTTATATTTTAGGAGAGCAGCTTTATACAGGGTGAAGTCTTGCAGAGACCTAGTTTTACGCCACACTCGCTCCAGAGTGCGACTATGTCTCTTGAGATTTCTGGTTTCTTTGGTTTGCCACGGCTGTAGTGGACGTGGTCTAAGTCTGTGAGGAGCATTAACATTCACATGGGTAACAGTCAGCTTTAATCAATCACCATGGTGCTATGGAGCATGGGATAGATGTTAATTGTTGGGATCTATACTATATATCCCAGGCTTTATGACACCATGGACGATAAATTATTTAAATGAGACCAAGCTGGTTTCACAAGCTTTCACACTGCTGTTATGTTCTTGGTCAATCAACATCTGACTTTCATTTCGTGTCACCATGCTAACTGTACTAAGTTACCCACATTCATATTAATGCTGGGATGTATTCCTTAAACCAATTAGAACCAAGTAAGCACTTTGGATGATTGGCAAAACATCTTTAACATTACAGAAAAAAAAAACAAGTTTAATGTGACTATCTACCACTAGCTATACCATGACTTGGATGAAAGAACTTTTATAGACATGTGTTGGAATGTACGACATTTTTCATATACTAAATTTACCGAACATCTACCTTCATATATTGAATCTAACTAAGATTATTTGGGTCATCAAATAAACCATCTGTGTTTTAGAAGTGCTGGAGGCCATGGTATTCATCCCTGCAGGAGGCATGGCAAGTGAGTTGATAAAGAGGAATTCTGGAAAGGCGGTCACGCATAGCACCCTGTGCTGTTGATGGGTGTTATATGCGCATTGGGAAACACCCTCAATATATCCTGCATTGCGTCTGAAGGTGGCTGTATATCGCCTAAGGATCAAAGCACAAGGGGTTGACCTAGGTCAAGGAATGACCTGCAGTACGATGGTACCCCCTGGTGGAGGATTTCAGTGCATGCTGACAAATCTTAAGGAAGATGCAGACTGGACGAAAGACCTATAAGGGGCATAAGCAGGGCTTGAAAAATCGTCTGTGACGAGAGGACGGTGGAGCCCGACGAGCAGCTTCCTGGCCGGCCGTTATAATTACACGGCCGGCCGGGAACTTTACAGTCAAGTGATCGGGCGTCTCTAGTAGAATCGGGCGTCTCTAGTCTCTCTGATGAAGCAGATCTCTGCTTTATCAGCTTCTCTGGGGGTCCCTAGGTGACATTAGGGGTCTTGGAGACCCCTGATGTCTCCATAAAGAGGACCTGTCATGTAAATTGGCTATCCCATAGGGGGCTATGCCCCCCATGTCATAGCAATAAAGTTGTGTGTAAAAAAAAAAGTAATACAAAAATTAAAGATTCATTAAAAAAATAAAGAAGCATACATTTTTTTTCAAAAAAATAAATTTATTTTTAAGTCCCGCCCCTCACATACACACGCAGATATGCGTTGGGTGCGCCTATTGTGCCGCACATGTGACATATGGCTGCAAACGTCGGAGTGAGAGCAACCATTAAGGCCAGGTTCACACCTGGGCGTTTTACAGCTGATCAATGTGCTGTAAAACGCCCAGCAAGTGAAATCCCATTATTTCCTATGGGTATGGTTCTCACCTGGGTGTATTTCAGCGTGTCGGAACGCGCTGAAAAACGCCCTACGCCCAAAGAAGTACAGGAGCTTCTTTGAGGCGTATTTCCGCGCGTATCCATTAGGATACAACCGGATAGCCCTCATAAACGCGCGTTTGACGCGCGTTTCGTACGGCACGAAACGCGTGTCATACGTGCATATTTCGACCGCCTAGGTGGGAACCCAGCCTAAAGGAGTTCTAGCCGACCTGTGACAATGAGACTGTCACAGGTCGGCTCAGTAGATCGGGAAGTGAGCGTTCACTCACTTCTCGATCCTGTCACGGCTCGGCAGAGGGCCGTGACAGGGGAGGGACTGGATTCCCCCCTCCCCGCTCCGATCCGCCAGCGCTGACTGGCGGAACGAATGGGGGGAGGGGGTGGGTACAGCTAGCTCTGCCTCTAGATAGGTAGAGCCAGCTGTAACTCACGCAGCTGGGCGGATTCAGACATAATTGTCGGGATACGCCTCAGCTGCGGCGTCTCAGTATACCGCGAGCTGTAGCTCGAGGTATACTGAGCTTAGGGGTGTTAAGGACTCGGACATCAAGAATCCGACATGTATCTGTCCCTGGGCCAAATTCAGTACAAAGTGTGCACACTATCAGTGAAGAAATAAAACACGCTGACACCGAGTGTCAAATTTGTTCCGCATTGTTGTGTTTTATATAGGCAGCTGATAGTGTATATGTAAACATAGCGTTTGCGATAGCTTTCTAGGTTATAATTGGACTGATTCATTAAAGCGAAACCTCCTTCCAGGATGCTGACGTCTCGTCTTGGGTGTTGTTTCTCCTGGAGGCACCATCTTGGTTTCTATTTCTACTGGGTACTTCTCATAGGGGGGGTGTTCTAAGTTGAGCAACTAACTAGGCAGCCATTTTGATTGAGGATTAATATGAACAGGAGCAATAAC
>NW_017307963.1:158382-159840 GCF_000935625.1 Nanorana parkeri | reverse complement strand
TATTCTAATTATTCGAGTTTCACCTGTATATTACATCACTTCCTGCATTCAGTGTCACTCTCCAGCTACAGAAGCTGATGAAGCAGATCTCTGCTTTATCAGCTTCTCTGGGGGTCCCTAGGTGACATTAGGGGTCTTGGAGACCCCTGATGTCTCCATAAAGAGGACCTGTCATGTAAATTGGCTATCCCATAGGGGGCTATGCCCCCCATGTCATAGCAATAAAGTTGTGTGTAAAAAAAAAAGTAATACAAAAATTAAAGATTCATTAAAAAAATAAAGAAGCATACATTTTTTTTCAAAAAAATAAATTTATTTTTAAGTCCCGCCCCTCACATACACACGCAGATATGCGTTGGGCGCGCCTATTGAGCCGCACATGTGACATATGGCTGAAAACACAGGATGAGTGAGAGCAACCATTAAGGCCAGGTTCACACCTGGGCGTTTTACAGCTGATCAATGTGCTGTAAAACGCCCAGCAAGTGAAATCCCATTATTTCCTATGGGTATGGTTCTCACCTGGGTGTATTTCAGCGTGTCGGAACGCGCTGAAAAACGCCCTACGCCCAAAGAAGTACAGGAGCTTCTTTGAGGCGTATTTCCGCGCGTATCCATTAGGATACAACCGGATAGCCCTCATAAACGCGCGTTTGACGCGCGTTTCGTACGGCACGAAACGCGTGTCATACGTGCATATTTCGACCGCCTAGGTGGGAACCCAGCCTAAAGGAGTTCTAGCCGACCTGTGACAATGAGACTGTCACAGGTCGGCTCAGTAGATCGGGAAGTGAGCGTTCACTCACTTCTCGATCCTGTCACGGCAGACAGCCGTGACAGGGGAGGGACTGGATTCCCCCCTCCCCGCTCCGATCCGCCAGCGCTGACTGGCGGAACGAATGGGGGGAGGGGGTGGGTACAGCTAGCTCTGCCTCTAGATAGGTAGAGCCAGCTGTAACTCACGCAGCTGGGCGGATTCAGACATAATTGTCGGGATACGCCTCAGCTGCGGCGTCTCAGTATACCGCGAGCTGTAGCTCGAGGTATACTGAGCTTAGGGGTGTTAAGGACTCGGACATCAAGAATCCGACATGTATCTGTCCCTGGGCCAAATTCAGTACAAAGTGTGCACACTATCAGTGAAGAAATAAAACACGCTGACACCGAGTGTCAAATTTGTTCCGCATTGTTGTGTTTTATATAGGCAGCTGATAGTGTATATGTAAACATAGCGTTTGCGATAGCTTTCTAGGTTATAATTGGACTGATTCATTAAAGCGAAACCTCCTTCCAGGATGCTGACGTCTCGTCTTGGGTGTTGTTTCTCCTGGAGGCACCATCTTGGTTTCTATTTCTACTGGGTACTTCTCATAGGGGGGGTGTTCTAAGTTGAGCAACTAACTAGGCAGCCATTTTGATTGAGGATTAATATGAACAGGAGCAATAACCTATATATAT
>NW_017307963.1:156203-158362 GCF_000935625.1 Nanorana parkeri | reverse complement strand
AAAAAAAAAACCCCCCCCCCCCCCCTCCAAAAGAAAGCTCTATCTGTCCCCAAAATTGTTTAACATAAATTGCAAGGCTATAGTCCGGTCATGCTTACTGGTGACATTTTTGACTGACTGGTGAGACACTGTCAAATTTTTCAAGCCCTGGGCATATGCAATTCTTGGTAAAGGGGTGTCGATGTACAGTACGTTTATGAATGGGTCCTGTGCACTATAAAAGCCAGTGCTCAGCCATATTGCTCTCGCTTTCTCTGAGCCCAGCCAAGACAGAACCAGAGGACGGACTTGCTACGTAAAGTATTCTCTTTATTGTCTTAGTGAACTACTTTTGTGTCTATTTTATATTTTATTATTTTATTTATATTTCTGTATGTATAAATAAATAAATAATAAGTTAGGTTCTGTATAAATAAATAAGACCATTACTTCTTTTAGCCTTTGCATTGCTGTTATCATCATTGGAAGCAGAGAATAGCAAGTTTAGCTTGTTTCAGGAAGGGACAAAGTTTAATTATTTATTACAACATGTACAGAGAAACTAACTTCTTCATTGCTTCCTGCAACATATGTAGCTCACCTGTGTGCCTAGCAAGTATATCTTGCCCATTTTTCTTCATGCTTTGTAGAAATGTATAGAAATCCTAGCGCTCTGTAGCTCACTGGTGTCTATCAAAACCAAAGATATACGTTTCCATTAGACTTAGAGGGTTATTCACTAAGGAGCTGAAGGATATAGCCGTAGCTTTGGCTAATCCTTCTGCTCACTTCGGCCGCCAGAGCCCTTCGGTTAAGACGAACCGAAGAGCTGCTGTACAGGCTATTCACAATAGCCCTACAGCAACCAAACAGCTCAGCCGAGCTGAATGTATATGCTTCGGCTTGGCTGAGCCAAAGTCACAGCCTAATCTGGGAGAACGGTCTACCAAAGCAATCAGCCGTACAGGGCTGAAGTGAATAGCTGAGCAGCGTTTGGCTCACTTCACTTCGGTTCGGCTATTTACTCGACTGCCTTCAAATAGTAGATGCCAAGCAGAGGTGCTGTGTTTGCATACGTTTATTCATTTCCTGTATTTATATAAAACCAATATATTACAGTGCACTTTACAGAGTGTGAGGAACATTTACGTCAGTCCCTGTCTGTTGAAGGAACTCACAGTCTAATTACTTTATCTCACTTATTCACACAATAGTACCTTTTAAACTTAGTATCGGGTTGGACCCCCTTTTGCCTTCAGAACTGCCTTAATTCTTCATGGCATAGATTCAATAAGGTGTTGGAAACATTCCTCAGAGATTTTGCTCCATATTGACATGATAGCATCACAGGCCCAAAGTGTGCGAAGAAAATCTCCCCCACACCATTACACCACCAGCAGCCTGAACCGTTGATACAAGGCAGGATGGATTCCTGCTTTCATGTTGTTTACACTAAATTCGGACCCGACTGTGACGACATGGTTCTTCTGCTGCTGCAGCCCATCTGCTTCAAGGTTCGATGTGCGTTCAGAGATGGTATTCTGCATACCTCGGATGTAACGAGTGGTTATTTGAGTTACTGTTGCCTTTCTATCATCTCGAAACAGCCTGGCCATTCTCCTCTGACCTCAACAAGGCATTTTCGTCCACACAACTGCCGCTCACTGGATATTTTATCTTTTTCAGACCATTCTCTGTAAACCCCCGGAGTTGGTTGTGTATGAAAATCCCAGTAAAGCAGTTTTTAAAATACTCAGAACAGCCCATCTGACACCGGTTGGAACTTCAGCAAGTTGTTGTAACAGACTTACCCGTCCACGGTCCAGCGCTGTGTGGAGGGAACGCACACGGCCAGCTCGGCTTCAGGCTCCTCCCCTTCAGGGCCGTCTAGGTCGGCAGCCGGCTCCTCCCATTCAGGGCCGTCCAGGTCGGCAGCCAGCTCCTCCCATTCAGGGCCGTCCAGGTCGGCAGCCAGCTCCTCCCATTCAGGGCCGTCCAGGACGGCAGCCAGCTCCTCCCCTTCACGCTCGGCGAGGAGGGATTTAAGGGAGCAGATTTGGTTGTTCGGCGTCCGACCGTTGTGAACGGTGCACGCCGAACATCTCATAGGAGTTACTGCTTCTAGCATCCTGCACCACGAGACCCAACAGTGGACCCCACAACCGCAAGTAGCCAAGCAA
>NW_017307963.1:130431-154948 GCF_000935625.1 Nanorana parkeri | reverse complement strand
CTCCCATTCAGGGCCGTCCAGGTCGGCAGCCAGCTCCTCCCATTCAGGGCCGTCCAGGTCGGCAGCCAGCTCCTCCCATTCAGGGCCGTCCAGGACGGCAGCCAGCTCCTCCCCTTCACGCTCGGCGAGGAGGGATTTAAGGGAGCAGATTTGGTTGTTCGGCGTCCGACCGTTGTGAACGGTGCACGCCGAACATCTCATAGGAGTTACTGCTTCTAGCATCCTGCACCACGAGACCCAACAGTGGACCCCACAACCGCAAGTAGCCAAGCAACCACCCTCTAGTGAGGGGACTTGCTGCCACAGACACGTAATGCTCATACTGGGAGAACTGTGAAAGTTTAATTGTACTGCTGTGCTGGAGGACTTATTGTACGGAGGGGGAGTGCTGATACAGCCAAGTTCTGCCTTGACTCTCCTGCTACTGACTGTTAACCCGTTCTATGCTGGTGACTCCTGAGGGAGCTGTATCTGTGCCTGTTAGGTTACAACCTGAACCTGGGACTTGATCGGGGCATAATCTCTAAACTCATACCAATTGTCTGCTCCCTGTGGAAGTGACTTTGTGTTGATCTATGTAGTGATACCCTGCTGTGCTGTGAATGCTAACAGGACTCAGGGGATCTGCAGAACTTAGTTCATCTTAGCTTGTGGAGGATTAACCAGAGACTCATGTACCTTGCTGTGCTGTGAATGCTAACAGGACTCAGGGGATCTGCAGAACTTAGTTCATCTTAGCTTGTGGAGGATTATCCAGAGACGCATGTACCTTGTTGTGCTGTGAATGCTAACAGGACTCAGGGGATCTGCAGAACTTAGTCCACATTGACTTGTGTGGGGTTAACCAGAGACGCATGTTGTACACACCTGCCCTCAATCTACTATACATACAAACACTATAGGTTGCCCAAGTGACGGGGGATGATGTGACTGACTCCAAACCCTCCATTAACCACTACATGGAGTGTGAATGAAGGAGTCGTAACTGAGCCCGCCAATACATTAACTACCTCCGCAGTTGAGTGTCCAGACATAAACACACAGGTCGTTACAGTTGTCTTCACCACGTTTAGATGCCTAAGTGCACTGAGTTGCTGCCGTGTGATTGGCTGATTAGCAATTTGTGTTACCAAGCAATTGAACAGGTGTACCTAATAAAGTGGCTGGTGAGTGTATATATGAGAAAGGTCATAATGGCTGCGGCTAAGTGTTTATTTTATTAAAAATAATTGTTTCTATTTCTCTATGTGTAATAACAGGGTACAATAAAGAGCGGTTTCAATACAATAAATGAGTTTTTAAGTTCAGATTCCAGCCAGGAAGTTTCGACAATTAGTATATAGAAAATGTTGGTACAAGGAAGTTCAATACTTCATTATCTGGACATGTACATATGACTAAGTGAACGAAAGTCTTATATAGACCTTGAAGACTTTAACAGGCTTTAAAGTCAAATTAAAAAAATGCCACATGAACAAACCACACCCAATCAAATGTAAACTATAGATTTAATGAAATAGTGTATATAGAAACGAGCAAAACTGTTGCAGTTTATCCCTTATTGATCTCACTTATGGAAACTGAAAACCAGAGGCTTAACTTGTGACCTCAGGGCCCTGATGCAAGAATCCATGAAGACGCCCCCCCTCCTCAATAAGAAAAACATTGGATATTTATTTTAAAAAAAGGACAAACAAATACATTTTAGACAAAAAAAAACAAACACTCTCCTCTTCCATGTCTCCAGCTCCCCATTATCTCTCCCTTCATGTCCCCATTACCTCCTCCTTCATGGCCCCACACTCTCCTCTTCCATATCCTCAGCTTCCCCCCATCTCCCCCTTCACTTCCCCAGCTTTCCGTTCCCGGACCCCACACTCATATTCCCAGCTCCCTATATCTCCCCCTTCGTGTCCGCAGCAGGCCTCTCTTACCAATGCAGCTCTATATTCAGCAGCATTCTGTGTGATGAGGGAGCAGGGATAACCCCACTTCCCACTCATTGGCTGCTGCGCTGGCTGGATCATACTTCATGCTGCACCCGGAACAAGGTGAGGGGCGCAGCGTGAAGCACGTAAGGCCCAGGACAGGAGGAAGAGGTCCTTGTACTGACATTAGCGGATACAGGGATAATAAAAACCTGGTAATCAGCGGTTACCAGGGGACCCTTCATCCTGTCCTGGCCCCCCCCCCCCAAGTGGCAGAACTCCAGGGCCCAGTCGCAGCTGCGACCTCTGCGACCCTGGTAGTTCTGCCACTGCTGAAATCTGAAAGGTTGAAGTGGTTAACCATATGTTGTTTGTCATTCTTGCACTCCTTTTTAAAAATGAATTCCAACAGTGAAATAAACATATAAATCTATCCAGTTCATAGATTTTCACAGCCCTTCAGCACAACACAGTCAGAAAGATGACATCACAATCTCTGTTAGGGTTGCAAACTACAGAAGGGATACAATGGTGTCTTCTCTCCACTTCTATCTTTCTGCTCGGACAGTAGAAGAGCAGCAGCAGACTGATCAGGTCAACTTTTTACTCATTCCTACTATCAGTGTATTTCTTTGTCAGTACATATGCATGCAGCACCCCCTTGCTGGATCCCATTCCTGCCACCCTCTCTCCTAGTCTAACTGTTGTTGTAGAGGGCATTGCAAGAGGCTGACACTAAGTCAAATTCAGATACTCGAACTAGTTGCATTTAAAAAAAACAAATACAGTGATTTATTAATGACTACCTAGCTGCATTAATGTGTGTCTTTTAAATCTATCTTCAGCTCAGCCTTACTAATATTAGCTTTCTTTTCGAAGGCCTTTTTTTATACTTACGGGGTTATTCACGAAAGGGTGAAAAGTTTGGAGAAGGCAGGAGAAGTGAACAATCTAGGACAACATAGCTGAACTGGAAACATTCTCCAATTCAGATCACTTTCCAGTTCATCTATGTTGTCCTAGATTGTTCACTTCTCCTGCCTTCTCCAAACTTTTCACCCTTTTGTGAATAACCCTCTTAGTAATCCTGGGAATAACACACTTCCTGTTCATTGGTAACTACACTCACTCCACTGTATCTGTGGAGGGACCTATATTGGCTGGACTCCAAAGATGCCTTTCTCTATATTTCTTTGTTACATGGTAATGGGGAGATCAGTGGTTTACAGAAGAAGGTTTGTGCTTTTAGTTCAGCTCACAGGAAGTGTCAAGGACACAGCATTTCTGGCAGGATCACCAGGTATTTTCTGAACTTGCTGAAAATCTTCTTAGCCTGGAAAAAGGAAAACTAATGCAGCCACCACATCTAAGGACTGGTAAGCTACAATTTATTACAAATATTAACAATAATAATATAAAATATATTTTTGTTCTTGGGTTTAAATATCCTTTAAAGCCAGATTTTAACATACTGTATATCAGAAAGTTTCAAACAATGCAAAACTAACATGTAATGCTCTTATTGTTAAGCAAAGTGAGCTGTAAAAAGATATAAGAACATATTTGATACCAGGAACCCATTTTATATTAATATCAGCGAACTGAAGGAAATGGTACAATATATACGAAGAGGTTGCATTAATACCAAATAGATCAACCTTCAAAATTGCGCATATCTGTCAAATGGCAAACAATGACAGTACCCAATATTGTTCATAAGTCAAAATTTTACAAATCTTTACAGCTTTATCAATTTAGAGTTAACTGTGAATAATAGCCCTAGGTTTATTGCTCTCATTCCAGTGTGCATGGCAATGCCTAATATGTGTGGTACAATCAAGTATTTGTACCCAACACACCCGCTGTGCATGTACGTGGGGACAGGGGGCTTTTAAAAATATATATATTTTTTAACTTATTTTATAAAACTTTAATAACATAACAACATTTTTTTTACTTTTCTACTATTACACCTTACAGTATACATAGAAGTGATCAGGCACTTCTAAAAAATAGCCAGCAGCCAGGACTATAAAATTAAACACCTGGCTGCTATAGTGGCCAGAAGTCTGTTTACATGCCATCACTGAGAGGATCACTTTATAGTTGTGTCGGCACCAGCAAAAGGTTTAATATGGAGTTGCCCCCCTTTGCAGTTGTAGCTAGACATGTGCATTCGGATTCAGACGAACCTGCAAATCATCTAAATTCAGTTGATTTGGCGGTTCGTCCAAATCCGAAATAACAAATTTATTATATGCCCGAATATACTAAAACTATATTTGGCATACATAAATTAGTTTGCAGAACGCGTGGCGGCCATGTTGGCCGCCAGCAAGTTCTATGCAGGCGGGCCACCATCTTTAAGTATATCTTGGTATACACCAAGATACACTCAAAGATGGTGGTACAGAACACGCTGGCAACCGACATGGCTGCTGCTCGTTCTGCATTTTCAGTGTGACGTCACACACTGAACGAGCGGTGGCCATATCGGCCAATGGCGCGCCACCATCGTTGAGTATATCTTGGTATACACCAAGATGGCGGCGCCTGAACATACAGGCGCCGCCATCTTAGTGTAAACCAAGTTACACTCAAAGATGGCGCCTCACAAGTGCTGAACGTGACGGCAGTCGATGTGGCCGCCGCATGTTCTGCATTTTCAGTGTGCAGTTTTCGGATTCGGAAGCTCGTTGCCTCCGAATCCCAAACAGCAGAAAATTAATTTTCATTGATAAAACGAATGGAAACCTTTTTCGTTTTCATTTGTTTCATTAGAAAACAATTTTTTTTTGCCCTGCATATGCCTAGTTGTAGCAGCCTCCAGTCCTCTGGGAAGGCTTTCTACACGATTTTGGAATGTTCCAGTGACAGTTTGGGCCCATTCAGACAAAAGAGCATTTGTGAGGTCTGGTACAGACGCTGGATGAGAAGACCCGGCCTGCAACTTGTGCCCCAATTTATTCTAAATATGTTTAGTAGGGCTGAGGTCAGGGCTCTGTGAAGGCCACTCATCAAACCATGTCTTCATTGAGCTGGCTTTGTACAGGGACACAGTCATGGTGGAACAGAAAAGGGCCTTCACCAAAGTGTGAAGTATGTGGGAATGTAGCCACAGTTCTCTGCTTGCTCTCGAAATGGACTTCTATTGTAGAAGAATAAGCAAAAGTGAAGCTGGCCATACACTGCTCAAATTATGGCTGCTGATATAGAAGTGTGTGTGGCCCCATCCCGTTCAACAAAAAATTATTTTTCACTTGACATTTGGCAAAGGAGCTGGTCCAGAAATTCTTAGCCAATAAGTGCCTGCAGCCAATTAGCACGCACGTTACTGTCAGTTTATAATAGCCATCAGAAGAGATTCTCCCAACCAAACTTTTTAGCATAGACAGGGGAACCAAGAGATTTCCATTGTTTAGTCCGAGGGGCTAAATGAGAATGTATGGCCAGCTTAAAGGGGAGGTATTGGGAGAGTAAAATACTCTTCCCAATACTTACAGATAGTATGGGACACTGCAACTGTCACACACTGGCTCTATATAATGAGAACTGAGCAAACCTGATTGCTCCAATCACGGTCTCCTCCCTGCAGAGAGCAGACTGTCAGGCACAGGTCCCTGCAGAGATTCACCCCTCCCCTCTCTGTTTCTTAAGCTCAGGGACAGACAGGTAAAGGGGTGGGGACAGCTGGCTCTGGCTCTAGAGAGGCAAAACCAGGTATAAGTCAGGCAGCTGGGTGGGTTCCGAGAATATTGTCAAGATCCTACTCGGCTGCGGTGTGGCTCTGCACTGTGAACATACAGCGGGCAGTAGCCCCCCATCCGCTGACTTTGGGTCATAGGAGCACATTAGTGAATGTACTCCTGTAACACAAAAGAGAAGAAAAGCTGAAAAAAGGTTTAAGTTCACTTCTCTTTTGCAAAGAGAGACTTTATTCTTAGAGCACTATACTCTTTCATAATGGAATGCCTTCTATATAAACTGCTCAAAAA
This sequence comes from Nanorana parkeri, assembly GCF_000935625.1. Taxonomy (NCBI): domain Eukaryota; kingdom Metazoa; phylum Chordata; class Amphibia; order Anura; family Dicroglossidae; genus Nanorana; species Nanorana parkeri. The sequence goes on along the minus strand of NW_017307963.1, from coordinate 149,025 downwards.
AATTATAGGAACACTTTGAAAACACATCAGATCTCATTGGGGAAAAATATCATGCTGGATATCTACTGTAAACTTGACTGGGTAATGTGTTAGGAACGAAAGGATGCCACATCATTGATGGAAATGAAAAATGATCAACCTACAGAGGGCTGAATTCAAAGACACCACAAAAATCAAAGGAACAAATGATGCAGCAGGCTAGTCCACTGTGCTGAAATTTCATTGCAGCAACTCAAAATAGTACTCATTAGTTTGTATGGCCCCCACGTGCTTGTAAGGATGCCTGACAACGTCGGGCCATGCTCCTAATGAGAAGACGGATGGTGTTCTGGGGTATCTTCTCCCAGATCTGGACCAGGGCATCACTGAGCTCCTGAACAGACTGAAGTGCAACCTGGCGGCGTCGGATGGACCGAGACATAATGTCCCAGAGGTGTTTTATTGGATTCAGGTCAGGTCAGCGTGGGGGCCATTCAATGGTATCAATTCCTTCATCCTCAAGGAACTGGCTGCATAATCTCGCTACATGAGGCAGGGCATTGTCATGCACCAGGATGAGCCCAGGGCCCACTGCACCAGCATAGGGTCTGACAATGGGTCCAAGGATTTCATCTCGATACCTAATGGCAGTTAGGGTGCCATGTTCTAGCCTGTTGAGGTCTGTGCATCCCTCCATGGATATGCATCCCCAGACCATCACTGACCCACCACCAAACCGGTCATGCTGAAGGATGTTACCGGCAGCATAATGTTCTCCATGACTTCTCCACATCCTTTCACGTCTGTCACATGTGCTCAGGGGGAACCTGCTCTCATCTGTGAAAAGCACAGGGCGCCAGTGGCGGACCTGCCAATTCTGATGTTCAATGGCAAATGCCAATCGACCTCCATGGTGTCGGGCAGTGAGCACAGGGCCCACTAGAGGATGTCGGGCCCTCATGCCCCCCTCATGAAGTCTGTTTCTGATTGTTTAGTCAGAGACATTCACACCAGTGGCCTGCTGGAGGTCATTTTGTAGGGCTCTGGCATTGCTCATCCTGTTCCTCCTTGCACAAAAGAGCAGATACCGGACCTGCTGATGGGTTAAGGAACTTCTACGGCCCTGTCCAGCTCTCCTAGAGTAACTCCCTGTGTCCTGGAATCTCCTTCATGCTCTTGAGACTGTGCTGGGAGACACAGCAAACCTTCCGGCAATGGCATGTATTGATGTTCCATCCTGGAGGAGTTGGCATGCCTGTGCAACCTCTATAGGGTCCAGGTATTGCCTCATGTTACCAGTAGTGACACTGACTCTAGCCAAATGCAAAACTCGTGAAAAACAGTCAGAAAAGATGAGTAGGGAAAAAAATTCCAGTGGCCTCCTCCTGTAAAACCATTCCTGTTTTGGAGGTCGTCTCGTTGTTACCCATCTAGTGCACCTGTTGTTAATTTCATTAACACCAAAGCAGCTGAAACTGATTAACAACCCCCTCTGCTACTTAACTTACCTGATCAATATCCCTGGAGTTTCATTGACTTCATGCTATATACTCTGATTAAAAAGTGTTCCTTTAATTTTTTTTGAGCAGTGTATTTGAAGTGACTTCCTCCATGCTATTCCATTCCATGCTATGGTACCCTTTAGTGTTAACACCTGAGCTCAGTAATTTATGGGGTGTTCACTTACAGACAAATAACTGAATTATTGTTGGTGAGAGGAATAACAGCATAATTATTTCTGCTACTAAAGAAGAGATTAAATGCTCACTGGAAATGCACTGTACTTTCCCTTTTGGAGAATTATCATGCATTGAAATACTGTTACATAGGTTGAAATAAGACACAAATCCATCAAGTTCAACCTGTCATTTAAAAAAAAACCTCCAAAAGAAGAAAGTTATGCCCACAGTTACCCACAGTTGATCCAGAGAAGGCAAAAAACTCATACAAAACAGTGTTCAACTTGCTCACACAGGGGAACAAAATGTCTTCCTGATCCCAAGGCAATAGGATATTCCCTGGATCAACATCTAGTGTTTTTTAACTTATAAAATATAAAACAAAAATACATAAAATAATACATTGTGTATTGGAAAAAAATATAGTTACTTACTATATACAATAAGCTGGACCTCTTCGCTCACCGTTAAGCCCCCACTTACGGCAGTTATTAAGTACGTTCTGTTATCTGCGACTACCAGCTTGTCAATTCTGAGTGACCCGTTTGAAAACAGTTCACAGTTCACAGCAGTGCATCTGCCAGTGTATACTGGGTTTGAACCTGGAGTTAGAGATGCAATTGTAGTAGTAGTAGTACCATGCAGCTTCCAGGTAACCTGGTGTTGTGGAGTGACGGCTGCATTCTTTGCATAGAGGAGTGCAGATCCACCAATTGGGGCGCTAACCTGAGCAAATGCTGATAGCACACCTGTAAAATCAAAAGACAAAGTTATTATGCAGGCTCTTGTGTGCTTTCTGAGTAACTGAACCACCTCTTATTCAAAAGCTGCCCCCTAAAGGTGCCCACACACCTTACGATTTTCGGACGAAAATTTTCGTCCGATGATCGAATAGTCGTACGATTTTCGTACGGCAGCCCCATCCTGCCCCGATGATCGCAAGATTAATTTAGCCGTAATTAACGAAAAGCACCTGGACGAAATGTGGTAATTGATTTGCCGTATTTTCGTTAGCGCAAGCGCAGTGTAGATCGTATGACTTTTGACGACAATCTTACAACAAACGTACGATCTAGCAAAGTTTTCAAACATGCTTGACCGTTAAAAGTCGTACGATTGTACAGTAATGTCGGTCGGACACTGCAATGCACACATACGATTATCGGGCGAAAAGTCGATCGCATACGATCGGGCACCTTTAGTCTGTTTATAAGGAATCATGCACACAGGTGATTAGGGCCATGCACCACCCAGATCACCGTGGGGTTGGTACAACCAGGTACTTCTGATCAGCCATGGACAAGAAACCTGTACATATCAGTGACAGGCTGACACTGTCCATGGCTGTTTCCATGTAGTCACTCATGGAGTAATTACCTTTGGTTAGCAAAAGATGTGCGCAGACAGTTAGTGTCCAGGTGCATAAATCTTTCCCTATCCACTAAATGGAGAAGTCTTCCCTGCTGGCTATTATATTCTGATCACTACTGTAAGGGGGGCATTTTCCCCCGGAACCCCCAGCAATTGTTTTCCACAGGGGTTTCCCAAGACCTGAAAATTATTTCAAGGGTTCTTCTGGGGTAAAAAGGTGGAGAAAGACTGTTATAAAGACTATTTGATTTTGTACAAATGTTCTGATGAAAAGTCTCGTCAGGATGATGGGCTAGCGGATCCCGGGATTAAAGGTGAGGGGTCAGAAGGGGGGAGATGGCGGCACTCGCGATCGGGGGGGCTCGCAAAATTCACGCCATACAAACAATCGGCGGCCATAGAGCCGCTGATCGGTTGTATGTGAAACAGCCGTTAACGGCTGTAGTAACGAGCGGGTCTTTCCTGCGCGAGCAGGAAAAAAATGCCGTCTGACGACGGCAACCCGCGGATGCGAGTCTGCTGTCCGTCCGTTTTTTTTAAACAGGCGGACGGCAAGAGGTTAAACAATGCCATCAGAGATATGTAAAATGGTGTTCGAAATTTTGTTACATTTTAACATTTGATTTTGGAAGGAATGGAGTTTCTTGAACAAAAAACACATTCACTTTTAGAATCTAATACATCCTGCCTGCTCCTTCAAACTTTCTAATCCCCCCTGTCGAAAACAATCTTCAATTTGACCCCATTAACTATAGGAAACTTGAAGAAATGTTCTGAAAACAAACTTTTTTTTTCCACACATAATTCTACTGGTGAATGGCCGGCTTAAGTCCATCGCATGAGTTCATGTAGGTTTAAGTGGACTTTAAGAAAGCAGTTCACTTTCCAATTAACTTTTTACTTTGGAAAAAGTTTAAACCACACAAATGGCTTTGCACCAGTCTGCCAACTGCTCTCCTACATTGTCACGTTGTTTTATGTCTTTCGGGGTGACAATGCTTTGTCCTTGTCTCAGTGGCGGAACTACCAGGGTCGCCGAGGTCGCGGCCGCGACCGGGCCCTGGAGTTCGGCCACTTGGAGGGGGCCCAGGACAGGAGGAAGGGGCCACTGGTGACCGCTGATTACCAGTCCCGGGACCTCTTCCTCCCGTCCTGGGCCCTACATGCTTCACGCTGCTCCCCTCATCTTGTTCCGGGCGCAGCGTGAAGCATCATCCAGCCGGGCAGCAGCCAATGAGAGGGAGCGGTGTAATCCCCGCCCCCTCATCACACTGGGGGCCCTTCATGGATTCTTGCATGGGGCCCTGAGGTCACTAGTTACGCCACTGCCCTGTCTCCTAACTGCTCTCCTGCATTGTCACCCTGTTACATGCCCTCTGGGTTACAATGCTTTGTCCTAGTCTGCCAACTGCTCTCCTACATTGTCAACTTGTTTTATGTCTTTTGGAGTGGCAATGCTTTGTCCCAGACTCCCAACTGATCTCCTAAATTGTCATCCTGTTATATGCTCTTCAGGTGGAAGGTATAGAAGGCATGTTCCACCACCTGGAAGTCTGTCCCGAGCAGTGACATTCAGCCGCTGTTGGAATTCAAGTATTTAGGAAGAACGTGGCTGGAAATAGGCTGCGGAAGATCAGCAGCCCTGAGATGCAAAAACGATGAAAACAAAGTTAAAAACAGTATATTCCAACATGATACACTGTGACACTATGATACACAGTGCTTTAGAAAACTATGATTAGAGTTTACATCTATTTTAAGAAACTCCAAAAGCTGAAATTGTATAGCTGACAACTGAAAATGATTTTGGAGAATATTTTTGGCTGGACAGCCCTCAAGATCCCTAAAACTGCAGCATTAAATACTCTTAGCTGGTAGAGCCCCCCATAAAGTGGTCACCTTACCTGCCATACAGAGAAGAGCCCCCTGGAAGAACATAATTCTGCCCAGCAGTAGAAGAACCTCTATGCAATGTGTCTTGTCACTGTATGTCTCTGAGTGAGAGTATACAGGGTATCAGTCAATAAAGATAGCAATGAGGAAGGTGTTAATTTTTTTTTTTTAGTGTATATGACATGTGAGTATCATTAATGTTTTTATAACACCAATACTTCATTTGCATCTTTTGTGTGTAAAAATTGTGCTGATATTTCATAATGTGCACTGATTGCTTCAAGGATCATTCCTCCCCCAACTGGATAAATGCTGCTGAACTCAAAGAACTCCTGAATTCTTTTAGCTCTTAAAGTGTAGGTTGCTCCCTCCCCAAAATCATTTTTTATTTATCTGTGTGTGTACTGTATATATTGTAACTATAGCAGTTCTTTAGGCCCCGTTCACATTACTGTGCTGCGAGAAAACGTATGGTCCCATGTACATTGCACGGCACAGCATGCTGTTTGTGATTTGGTGCTAATGGCAATCCAACGCACCTTGCTGATGACAAAGATGCAGGTCCATTTTCTGGGCCGTAGAGGATCATTTTGGAATGGACATCCTTTTGTGGCGCACATTACCATGTGATGTTAATGCGTGTACTTTACTGCAGTGCAACCCAGCAGTTAGGTGTGAACCAAGCCTTACTATTTCATCCATTAGATTCATGAGAAATTGCTAATTATCTTGCCATTGCCTTTTCTTCCTTGATGTAAACAGATCATGCAAGGAAAGGAAGCAGATCCATGCTTTGCATGGTCAGTTTGCGTCTCAGGGCTTGCTTTTCTTAAGCACAGGATGCCACATTGACGCAGAATGCGTCTGTATTTTTTGTGGTCTGATTACCGGCCGCACTACCCTTCTTCACCCTCCCCCACCCTGGTCATGTGACCACACAGAAAAAGCTGATTAAAAAAAAGGTAAAAAAAAAGAAAAGAATTGCTAGTATGGTCAGTGGATAAAATATTTTATTTTGTAGTAAAAACTTTATTAGCTTCTCTATGCAGTTGTGCGTTTACACCTACTTTAAAGTGTCTGTCTGGGTCTGTCTTCACCTGTCAAACAGAATTGTAAAAAAAAAAAAAAAATTGGTTTCAGTGTAATACTGTCACAATGCTGAAAGCTGAAAAATGGCCTGGTAATGAAGGGGTATTACAGGCTGGTACCCAAGTGTTTAAACCTTTGTGCTGCATATTTTACAGCTCAAAATGCGATTCTTGGTTACTTCCTCATGAACTTTGGATTTTGTTCTTTGGTTTAATATTTATACCTTGTTTTAACAAAACCGAAAGAAAATAATGAAAGATTTATAAAAAAAAGAGGTAAAAGTCCAAACCACACAAAATTATCAACATATGCAAATTTTTTTTTTTTACTCCATTGGAATGTTTCTGCTATCTTTAAGAAGAGGAAGTATTTAAAACAAAATGCAAATTTGCAATAATGAAAGATACGTTACTACTTAAGTGTTGAGCCTATGATTAGTTGTACATGTAATTTCAGCACATCTAGTTACATTTTTAATAGTGTGGGCAATAGTTAAATCCTCTGTCCAATTTTATAGCTGTCTGTGATGTCCCGCCACACTCCTGACCAGTCTTCCCTAGATAAAATGGGTTCTGAATATACGTCCAAGAGTATAGAAAATGTTCCAACGGCACGCCAAAGGAACGCCTTAACATTAACAAAGAAAGTAAAGGGTATGCTCCCCAAAGAGTACAGAAAATGTTCGTCCGAAAAGATGCCTTTATTAATGTTTCAGCATCAAACAAGCAATGTTTCTGAACTGTGCATCAAACAAGCAATGGTTCTTCATCAGGCAACATGTTTGATATGATGCTGAAACATTAATAAACATTAATAAAGGGATATTTTGGGCAAAGATCCTTGGTGTGCTGGTGGAACATTTTCTATACTCAAAGTGAAGAAAAATCTTCCCAATCAGACACAAATAGCATTAAGGCGTTGGTGAACACATGACCGGGGTATTTCAGAGACAGCGTACCCTACAACCCCAACTCCAGAGCCTCTGCTGCAGCTGGCAGCATCCATCTGCTGAGCCACCTAAGAACCTTGGATACCTCCTTGCCTGATCTCATGTGTATCCGCAGTTATACCTAATCAGATGCTGAACTCTGACCTCCTTGCCCCTCCCTTGAACTTCCTATTTAAGCCATGCCTCTGCACTTCCTCTTTGCCAGATTATTGTGCTCCTGCCTTGATCTTGCTTCCTGCTCCCTCTGTGCAACAATCTACTCAAACTGCTTCCCGTGTACCGACCCTCGGCTGCTGATTCACCGACTACTCTCTCCGTCTCCTGCTACATACATGATACCTTTGGCTCCTGACCTCGGCTTGTTCACGGACTACGCTTCTGCCTGCTCCTCCACCACTACCCTCTGCTTGTGCACCAAACCCGGCCTGTTATACTACGAATTGCCTGCTGCTTCAGCTGATGGACTCTGAGCCTGATCCCAGATCGTGACACTATGCCACCTGACAGAATACAATGAGACCTAGCTGGAGTTCAATTAGCCACATATTAAATACCATAAATATAGAAATACCAATGAACAATACAAAGAACAATAACATGAACATAGAAAAACTAGGGTTTCCACATCCTTGGAGGTACCATAATAACAACATTATAATCCTGTGTCTGATAGTTCAATTTATTGACTTGAACGGCAACAGTCAACTACGTTATGCCCCCAGCAGCAATACACCGCCTTAGTGACAATATATGTTGACCGCAAACATTACTGGTCAACACTACATGGTCACAACCAGTTGACCGTACCACCAAGAGAACACCACACCTATGGTGGGTCCTCAAACGTTTACCAATAAAAAACAGCTAAACAAAAACACATTCATGGACCCCAACTGGCAATGCAAGCACCAGATAATCCAAAGGCTAACCATAGGGGGGTAGGATGAAAGCTTTCATGACGTCAGCAACTCTCCAACTGGATTCTACTTTAACCTTCCCACAGACCATCCCATGGGAGTCCCTCCCTAAAGAACATTACCACCCAATCAGGTAAGTCTACACCCTATCTGAATTTATTCTTTTAACTCTATGTGGCCTATCCCCCCTTCTTACAGGGCAAAAAGCATTCTTCTCTATTGTGTCAGATCACACTGTGCTGGGTTGGTGCGGGCTAAAAAAACAAGGCAGGCTGCATTTTATCGCACCCTATTGTATTGCACCAAAGTTGATTGCAACGCACTGGGTAAAAGCAAAGCAATGTGTTTCTCAAAAAAAAGAAAACCTAAATAAAAACACACCTCAATGTGCATTGAAAATACCTTGCAGCACACACACATCAGTTCTTGTGAACGGACATGAACCAATGCGCATTGTGGTGTGAATCTTCTATTAAAAAAATTACAGAAGGTCTTACCCTTCCCCACCCTGACAAAAGTAATTTAAAAACTCTTGCAGGGCGTTACCCTTCAAAACCTCAGCCCAATCAATCACTTATAACTAACGTTTAAACAGTGATAAAATAATTAAAATTGTTTCCCTTTCCAGGTGATGAAGAATATATATTTCATATTTATGCCTTTGATTGCTTGTATATTGATCACAACATTCAGTAACTGCCAATCTTGTAAGCAGTACGGAATAAAAAAATATGATTTTCACTTTTTTCTCCAAATAATTCCAATAAATAGTAAATAAATAAATGTAAAATGTAATAAAAAGTCAAGATTGGAAAGCATTCCCTCCTGATGACATTGTGAAGAGTACTGCTAATTTCACCTTGCTCCTTTTTTTTTACGATGGAAAATTAATTATCTTAAAGCTGAACTCCAGCTGGATATTCATCCAGACAAACAGCATACTGACCTCATCAGTTTGCTGCTTGTCTTCACTGTCCAATCAGCAGGCTAGGGTGGCTTGTGAGCAAGCTGTTTCGCTTAACCCCAGAGAAGAAATAGGAGGTCAGTGGCTTAGCTATACAGTGTGGTAAATCGCAGGTCTGACTGAACATGCATACAAAGGGGAGGCCAATAAGTTCTTACCCTTATCCAAATGTGCCAGGGATCTGAAATTTAGTCCACTGACTCTTCCTTCTCTACATATCCACCTCCTATGGTTACACACTTTTCACATCAGTGGAACAGACCTTTAATACCATCTGAGTAGAAGTATGCAGATTTGGAGGAAAACCAGCTATCAACTTCAGTAATGACCGTCTCATCATTGTTGGAAATGTCTTCCCCGTAAATGTTTCTTCAGATTTGGAAACAGGAAGAAGTCCGAAGGTGCCAGGTCAGGTGCGTAAGGTGGATGGGGCAGAGATTCATAGCCACAATCGCGAACAAAAGTGACAGTTTCTGCAGCTCGATGTGCAGGTGCATTGTCAGCTAGCAGCAACACACCTAATCATGGCTCGGTATACAACTTTGTCCAGCATGACACCTATCCCATTTCTCTTGGCTCTAACTATAATTCACCATGGCCTTCAAAAAATCGTCATGCATATTACTAAGATATCCACCTATTAACCTCCAAAATTTCAGATCCCTAGCACATCCAGATCATGGTGAGGGTAAGAACTTATTGGCCTCCCCTCGTACAATGTATTTGCAAGGTAAAACAGCTTCAATACAGTATATCAACCTCCATGTTACATGTGTTGGTCTGGAGTTCAGCTTTAAAGAATTACAAATTGCCTCTCATTTCCAAGCAGTGGGATATGCAGATCATTTACCTGAACATAGTGCAGACTGCTGAAGTATCAAAATTCCTATTTACTGGACAGAAGATGATGGCAGTTAAAGATACGAAGTGCAGCTTCCTCTTTTTCAACCAGTAACTATGACTAACTATGAAACCTACAAAACAGTGACACCAGATGCAAACATATAATTGTATACAAGTCTACATAGATTGTGCCATACACTTAAAATATCCCTTCTCCGTGGCAATACATTTAAGTCTATTGATGTTAAATATCATGTGGAGAAGGGGTGCCTACAATATTTTTCCTCGCTCATCCTCCTGGCTGTCTCTCCTGGCTATCTCTTCTCGCTCTCCCTCTCCTTGCTGTCTCTCCTTGCTATCTCTTCTTGCTCTCCCTCTCCTGGCAGTCTCTCCTGGCTCGTTCCTGGCTGTGTCACTCTTCACTCTCTCTCCCTGTTATGTCTCCTCACTCTCTCTCCTGGCTGTCTCCCCTCGCTCTCTCTCCCCGGCTGTCTCTCCTCGCTCTCTCTCCCCGGCTGTCTCTCCTCGCTCTCTCTCCTGGCTGTCTCTCCTCGCTCTCTCTCCTGGCTGTCTCTCCTCGCTCTCTCTCCTGCCAGTTAGTGGGACTGTTTTCAAGTGCCTTAATTTAGTTCCAGCTGAGGAATATTGCACTGAGTCACATTCTAACTTTGAACCTAATGTTACAATTTGAAAGAAGATGTGTGCCCAGAGGCAAGGACTCCCTGTCAGGATCGCCTCTGTAAATGTTTTTTTTTCTCTGTTTGTTCTTGTTTAATGGTAGTTAACTTTGAAAAAGATAATGAAATGGGGTCTGATTGCGTCACATTCTCAGTCCTAGGAGACAAATTTTTCTTTGCGGTAGCCTGCCGGCTGTCATGTTTTAAAACGTGAGTTTCTACAAATTTTGTTCAATAAATTCTACATACTGCACCATGAGGATTGTATTCTGCTTTATTATGGCCACCTATTGGAGATAACCTGGGAGAAAACGAGATCGTAAGACGGAGGGCGCTGAGAGTCGTTTCGGCTGCATGTTAACGCGAGTTGAAAAAAGTGTACTTTGGCTGTTGATGCGCGGCCATTCCGTTGTGGTGAGTGCGTGTTCATGTGCATGTAAAGGCAGGCATCACAATACTTTTGGCAATATAGTGTATTTTGGACCTTGTTTTGGATTAGCCTTAAAGGGATATTAAATCAAAAGTTATTATAGACATGTATGTGTCTGCATGCGGGTGCACGCCGTCCATAGACTTACCTTGTGTCTCTCCTCGCGTCCAGGCCGAAAATGTGAACTGCGCATGCGCCCTCGCTTGCTAGCAGTAGATATATGCAGAAAAAAAACGGAAGGGTTTAATTATCCTTTATGGTCACTTTAGGCTCCCCACACACGTTACAATCTGACTGATCTCCTCTAGATCTACCAAATTCCATGTATAGGAAGGGCCTGGCAGATTACATACAAAATGATACAGTGTGGGCAAATCTAAAGTAGATTGAACAGAGATTGTATGGGTGATTGTAAGGTGTATGGTGATCTTTAATGATAGCGGAAAAGTTTATTGGTGTCAGTGGTAACATATTGGGGGGAATTTATCAAAACTGGAGCAGATTTGCATGGCAACCAATCAGCTTCTATCTCTCATTTTCAAATCTCAACTGAGCAAACAGAAGAGAGATGCTGATTGGTTGCCATTGGCAACCGCTCCGGATTCTGTCTGCTCCAGTTTGATAAATTCGCCCCACTGTATGTGAGAAGTAGAAATTGCTAATCTCTGGACAATCCCTAGGCTTCTATGAACTCCTGACCGCCACGCTTCCTCCTGCCCCAGAACGTCCGTGTCTTGTTGGTCACACACAAGGGTGAATTCATAGGACCCTGCAATGGAAAGGTGCTACCCTAAAACAGGTTATCAGGGCCAGTGCCTTTAAACTCACATAAATGCATGGAATGATTTTAGTTCAAATCCAACTTTATTAAAGATTTATAAAAATGTACAAACAAGTCACAAACGAACAAAGACCAAAAGAAGGATATACCACAGGTAACAGAAGAAAGCATATAATTACTTTAAATGGTATAATTCACATTGTGTGTTTAACTGCATGTAGGTGCATTCAGGTTGCTTGCATTTAGAGAAAATAGAAATCTGTGCATCCAGAGGAACATTATATACTCTCAACACATCTAAATGCATGTAAATAAAGGCATTAGAAAAGAGACTTGGGAAGTCAAAAAATTGTTTCTACTTCCCAGATCAAATTCTCCTGCATTTAAGTAAAACATTTGCAGCAGACTTATGTGCATGAGGGTCTACTGTCTAAACACCCTGTGCAGAACTTTTCCTCTACCCAGCAACCAGAGCCTAATTGTAGAAAGTTTTCCTCCAATCATAGCACAGTTAACATAGTTATACAGTACGCTGGAAGGAAAGCAATTAGGCTTAGGCTGTGGTAAACCAAAATAAATAAGCCGAAACTTAAAATGTACTTTTTTGTTTTGTTTTCAATAAAGTATTGGAAGGATTAGAACTTCTGTCAAGTTATTGTTAATGTTACCCATGGGGAGATTCACCGTCTCGATCTCTCTTGGTAGCGTACAGCTACGGAAATTCAAACTGATAGAAAATCTTATGTTGCACAGTTGTCACTGGAACAGAACATGATGGGAAATCTGGGTTCCATGGACAACTGTATAAGAGGGATTTCCGCCGGACATTGGAGAGCGATAAACACCTGACAGAAGTTATAATGCATTCACTTTCAATAAAAAGAACACTTGTATACACTATAAGCCAAATGCTTGTGGACATCTGACCATCATACCTACTATATGGGCAACATTATTGAGTTCAGACTTTTCAGACAGTTGTGTTCCAACCTTGCAACCTTGTGAAAGAGTTTGGAGAAGGCCCTTTTCTGTTCGACCATGACTATGCTTTGGTACACAAAGCCATCTGCCTAAAGACATGGTTTGACGGGTTTGGTGGGGAGGAACTTGAGTGGCTTGCACAGAGCTCTGACTTCAACACCAAGTCAGGTCTTCCTGTCCAACATCAGTGCCTGTACTCATAGATGTTCTTTAGACTTAAGGGGCCCAAATTCCTGCTAACACCTTCCAAATCCTTGTGGAAAGCCTTCCAAAAAGAGTGGAGGTTATTATAGCACCAAAGAGGGAGGCAAGTCCATATTATTGACCTTAGTTTTGGAATGAGAAGTCCAACATACTTCTACAGGTGTGATGGCCAGTATCCACAAACCAATGATCATATACTGTACCCGATTGTGTTCCCTAAATTATTTTCTAACTTGGCCACTTGGACAAAAACTAAGGAGAAATCCTCCCCTATGGGAACACAAACAATAACAATCTAACAAAAGTTCACATAGGGTTTTTCGGTACTTGAAATCTTCCTAGACCTAAGTTAGACCTAATTCATGGAAGGTCAACATTGATATTTTGCTGCTTTGTTCATAGAATATTTCTACAACTGTTTTTGGCATTTTCTCTAGTCATCTTCACCATATTCCCTCGCAATATAAATTTTGTAAATACATTTTTCAAGTTCATAAATATTTTTCAGCTGTTTATTGCAGACAAAAAGATAAGTTGACCATTTCTGCTATTTTACAGTAGACTAGCAAAAGTGTATCTGTTCTTGAATAGGCTGAATATGGAAGGGCATGTCACTGCAGTAGCATAGAATACGGAAGTGGACATTGGTACAGTGATGGCAAATGCTGAAGCATGCAGTGAAGTGGGGGCATGTGGGAGAGATAGTGAGAGCAGGGGTAGACGATGGGGGCTCAGGGACTATGGTAAGAGTGGGGGCTGGTGTGCAAGTGAGGTGCGGGGGAAGGAGTATAGAGTTTGTTAGTATGCTAATCTGCCATGCAGATATGTCATGGTCAGGATTAACACAACAGGGTGTTCTCTCCTTGAGATCAATGGTCACCTTGATATGTTAAAATAAACAACCGGTTTTACCACAATTGGTGTTTTGGGACTCAGGTAGATCATTTTTATTTATTTTGGATGTATACTCTTCTCGGAGGCAAGCAGCGCTGAACTGGTTAGGACCAACCCAGGTGGTATTAGATCAAAGAGACTTTGGTTGCCATTCAATCACCTTCCTGGCTGATTAGGTTATGTGGACTAATTAAAGGAGAACTATGGGGTCAGTGTTTTTCCCCATAGTTCTTGGGGTAACGGGAGGACACAAACTAGCGTCCTAGTGGATATATGATCTGTTAGTTTTGTCATTTTTGTAATCTTTTACCGAGATGGTAGATTGCCTGGAGTAAAACTTTTATCATCATATGTAGCCCCATTTATCAAAGGCAGAACCGGCTGTCAATATATTAATATATGTCAGTTGGGTAACTCTCCATGGCTTGTTTGTCTGGAATATAAGTTCACAATCCACATCATTTATAGGCGTCATGCTGACAGTCTGTAAAACATCATTACCGGTACAATTCTTCAGTTATGTCCATTAGTTCTATGTAAATATTGAATACAATTCTTTTTCTCCTGGTTTCCACTATAAGCAGCCCCCAAAACAGTGCAATCTGAATAGGAACTAGTCAGTGCCGAGCTTGACCTCTTGCCACAAAATTCTATTTTGCTGAATGTTTGCTGTTTTGTACAGGTCCCACTTCCTGAAATATAAAAGATGACTGCATATGATATCATGTTCCTCTGTTTTACACAGTTTGCATCTTACACATTGAGAAAGAACATTTTATAAGTGATACATATTGTTCTGCCTTTAAACAAAGCAGTCCGGACGCTGGCAGGGAGAGGAGGGGTCTCTCACCCGGTGGTATAAGGTATGCCGCCGGGTCCCCTCCTCTCTTCTGAAACTTTTCAGAGGGGGGTGACACCAAAATGACTCTCAGTCATTTTGGTGTCACCCCTCCAATGGTGTCACCCGGGTGTGGGCCGCACCCTCCTTGTGACACCACTGCCTTTAAACTAGTACTCTCAAACTTTTTACAATAATAAATCCAGGTCAAACATATATACATCATCCAGCAATGTATTCCTCTTATATATTTCCTAATCACTTACTCTCATAATGTTTCCAAACAGCACCAACTCTTTCAGATCTGCTTACCTGAACGTCCTGTCCAGTACAAGATCACACGGAACAGCACAATCTCCAGCAGTCTATCTACTAGCTTGGAGAAGCGAGTAAGAAGGAGAGGGGAGGAGGGGGAAGGGAGAGATTTGCCTTGCTGAGTCTGTGTGCTTGTATAAATACACACAGCTTACTAGCACACACAAGGGTTGCTCCATAGGGCCCTGCAAGGGAAAGGGGTCACCCTGAAACAGGAAATCAGATCCAGTGCTCAGGGGATCAGCTGATTCTGCATTATAACAAATATTTTTCAGAAATTGTATTGTGTTTATAAATCCTGATCATAAAAAAGAAAATATGTACAAATTTACAATACATTCCCTTTAACCTATTGCCGCATGGGTCTTTAAACACTCCTGGCTGCTACAGCAACCAGGAATGTGTTTGCTCTTCTTATCGGACTGGTAGCTTTCTGCTGGAAGTGATCTGGTTGGCTGTAAACCCACTTCATCACTTCCACACACGCTGGAAGGTGCTGCCTCCCCACCTGCAGGGCCCAGAATGGGTGGGTAGAGCTCAGTCAGATTAGCAAACATGTGTTCGCTGATCTCCCCTCTGGTAAATAAACCTAGAATCAGTGAGCATTTCGTAACTTCAGGTTTTAGCAGTGTCATTCCCTGGCCGCTGTGGTAGGGGAAGAAGCTGATCAAGTATGATCTGTGCTTGATTAGCTTCAATGGAGTGCAGAGAAAACATTAGCAGTCTAAAAGGTGCCCATACACTGTACGATTATCGTACGAGAATCGCGTGAAATCCCGCGATCGTACGATAATCGCAAAGTGTATGGAAGGCGTGTGACCGTTTCTACTGTACGGTCGCAAGTCTTCAGTCGAACAAGCAGGCTTAAAGTACGATCTGCCTGTCCAAGATGGGCAGATCATACGAGCTTTTAATTAGCTAACAACCATCGCAAGACAAAAGTCTTGAGATGGTTGAAAGGTGTATGGGCACCTGTATAGATCCCTAATGTCTCAATGGAGAGAACCTGTTACTACTATTGGGCTATGATGTAGGGGCAGCCCCCTATGTGATAGCAATAGAGGTAAGTAAAAAAAAAAAAGTTAAATAAAATCAATAACCCCACCCTGTTAGTTCTTCGGTAGTTAATGTAGTGCTACTTAAATTGTATATCCCCTCTCCTAAAATCTTCTTATTCTTTTTGTGCTTTCCTGCTCTGCAACCTTTTCTCTTGTTTGCCACGTGCGTCCTTTCTGGAAGGAAGCTCTCACCCCCCTGTCCTGGTGAAATCTGCTCCTTTACTCTAAAAAACAAAACAGTAAGTCACCAGCACTCCAAAGGTTCTGCAAGCAAATTTATTTTTATTCCATGTGTAAAGTTACATCACCAAGTGTAGCAATGTTTTGAAACGGATCCGGTTCCTTCATCAGGCAAAACAAAGTGGAGCAACCTTTTGAAATGGATCCAGTTCCTTCATCAGGCAAAACAAAGTGATGAAGGAACCAGATCCGTACGCGCATGATGACATCACGCACGTTACCGCTGTTACCTGCTGGCGGCCATCTTGGTGATGGAAGCCGGCAGAGAGAGGAGGGGACGTCACCCGGTGGGATAAGGTATGCCGCCGGGTCCCCTCCTCTCTCAAACGCCCTTGACCGAGTGTCCGACTTTTCAGACTGTCAGTCTATTTGGTGTCACCCCTCCAATGGTGTCACCCGGGTGCGGGACGCACCACCCGCACCCTCCTTGTGACGCCACTGCTTGATTAATCCCCATAAAGACAGTAGAGACTACCTCACACTATTGCACTGTATACGAATATGAAGGGGTATCTTATGATCTGTAATAGTTTGCATGACCATGGTTATTTTCCTGATTGTATTTCCTTCTCACTAGTGTTCTTGATTTTTGTTGGTTATTGGTCCTAATATGGGCTATGTCTCTTGCTCTTCTCTGTGGATAACTATTTGATTGCTGTGGCCTAAACTCACCACTCTCATCTCCTTTTTCTAACTCCCTATGTGTGTTGGATCCTTCTATTCTCTCTGGTGATGATTCGGTGGATATCGGAATATCCAGATCCTGCATCTTAATTTGCCATTTAAAAACCTGACTGCTACTATAGTCATTGATATCCCTTAGGTATTTCTTGCCTTTGGTAGTCTTAATCTCTTGGTCTATTTTGTCTAAATGTTGTTTAAGATTTTCTGATAGTGTGAGGTAGTTTGATTAAAAAAGGAGAACCATTCATCAGGTGATTCCTTGTCATTAAGCCCATCATTCATAAGTATGTTCCATCTGAGTCTACTTGGGACTATGCCTTCAGATAGATATCTGTTGGTCCCACCATTATTTAACCTTCTTTTACATTTATGTGATAATTTTCTGAAACTACTATCCAAATTAATAGCCCTCACTTTGTTACCGTGAGAGAACACATCCTCTAAATTATTTTCCCTTGCTTCTAGGAATGTAAATATATTCATAGGCTACAAGAGTGAAACTCTAACTCAATAAAGTGCAAAATCAAATATAAATAAACCCCGCTCCAGATGCGTGATAATAGCAACACTAAAATAATATGATAATTGTGTGAGAAATATAATATAAATAATAATTATATTGTTAACAACATTTTGTGTTTGATGTAAGGAGACAGATTTGGATACTATTTCTGTGTGACACTTTGGTTTAGAGCGTGACACAATCATTTTATTAATTTTCAATAATATCGCATTATTTTACTGTTGCTGCTATCACGCATCTTGCACAGAGTTCATTTACATTTAATCACATGTTTAGTTTACTACTTTTAATTGAGATTGTAGTCCATCCCGTGAATGAGCTTGGAGCGCTGGCTTTACAACACACAAAGGGACCGTGGGGAACAAAAGTAGCCACCTTCTAGCAGGAAGGACAGTGTCGTTTTCGTGCAAAAAAAAAATAAGACACTGTCTTATTTTCGGGGAAACACGGTAATAGTTAAGGTTCTTGAATACATTTTTAAGATTTAACTCCTGAGTTTAGCATCACTTTAACTCTCTCCGCCACTGCACCAATGTGTGCCTCAGCTCTTGCAGCCACTGCACGCCTCAGACTAACATATGCTTCAAAGAGTAGACTCACATGATGTCACACATAATCCTTGTTAAGTGACAATAGATGATTAACCTATGTTAGTTGTCATATTGATTTTTAGCTCCTTCAAGCGGTTGTATATTGCAATTTTTTTCGAAAACACAATAAACACATAGGAAGAAATATTTCTGCCTGGAGTTCATCTTTAAATATGTTTGTAAATGAATACAAAACTATATTAATTTGACTAATTGTGACATATCTCCATGGAGAAAAAGCTTTATATAAGTTTGCTGCTAGCCATTGAAATTGAGAGCTTTCTTGTGGACAAACAGTGACTGCTAAATCATTAGGGCTGGATTCAAACTGTTGTGCTGCTTTAAGTGCAAGTAACGCTGTGCTGTTACACAGTTGTAAAAATATCACACAATTCATGGCCATAGTTAATATTCATACAAATGTGAAGTGCGAATCACATAGTTCATTTTCCTTAAAGGAGAACTATGAGGTGAGTGCTTTTCACTCACCTCATAGTTCTAGCCGACATGTGACAATGAGACTGTCACAGGTCGGCTCAGTAGATCGGGAGGTGAGCGAACACATACCGGTGTTCGCTCACCTCTCGATCCTGTCACGGCTCGCTGCCGTGACAGGGGAGGGGCTGCATTCCCCCCTCCCCGCTCCGATCCGCCAGCGCTGAGTGGCGGAGCGGACGGGGGAGGGGGCGGGTACA
>NW_017307963.1:127566-128241 GCF_000935625.1 Nanorana parkeri | reverse complement strand
TCCTGTCACGGCTCGCTGCCGTGACAGGGGAGGGGCTGCATTCCCCCCTCCCCGCTCCGATCCGCCAGCGCTGAGTGGCGGAGCGGACGGGGGAGGGGGCGGGTACAGCTGGCTCTGCCTCTAGATAGGCAGAACCAGCTGTCAGTCACGCAGCTGGGCGGATCCCGGCACAATTGTCGGGATCCGCTTCAGCTGCGGCATCTCAGTATACCACGAGCTACAGTTCGCGGTATACTGAGCCTAGGGTGACGGGAGGAAAAGCCTTAACCCCATAGTTCTCCTTTAAGCCATTATCTGTGGTATTAGCATAGCTCGTTATTTTGCTGCCATCTTGTGGGTGTTTTGGGTTATTGCACCATGTTTTTCTGCATTCCCTCCCCTTGTGTGTAATGTACCGCCCTTCTTCTTCAATGAGTCATGTGTTATGGCTGCCTATAGCAGGACCACATGTACATGCCAGCTTGGAAACATTATCATCCTTGACCTTAAAATACAATCTATTCATTCATCTGCTGTATACTGTTGTCTGCTGTAACCTGCTGCAAACAATAAACTTTTTTGTGGACGAAAATGGTATCTGAGTTTTTTGGCACTGTTTTTTTTGTAATTCAGAACACCACAAAGCACAGTAGTACATTATCATGCCTTGGTAAGGTGTGTTGGGGGGGGGGACAT
>NW_017307963.1:103181-126815 GCF_000935625.1 Nanorana parkeri | reverse complement strand
AGTCGTACATTGTCGTGCCTTTGTAAGGTGTGGTGGGGGGGGGGGTCAGTTAGGAATGAATTGCACTGCACTGCCAAACACATATTGAATTATGAATGAGTCATTCATAATTCATCATACACTATACACCTTACATAGCATTTAGCGGTTTCTTACCTCATAGGCTTCTTCTTCAGATTCATTGGCATAACAGGGTTCAGACTCAACAGGCTGTTAAATAAAAAAAATAGATACAATGAATTTCTGTTTGAAAGAGTAATATTTAAATTTAGATACATATTAGGGTCCAGTTCTAGGCACAATTGCCCAAGCCCTCATCCTGGTGTTCCTCCTTCCAGAGAGGCTCCCTCTGTAGTATTAATATTATTATTAGTTTTCAATATCCATGTCTTTTTCTGAAAATTTCAGGCCAGTCATGTGGCATGCAAGATCCTTTTCAGATCTCCTGAGGGTGGGTGGCTCTCAGTGATGATCACACCCTGTACTCACAGTATATCCTCAGCCTTATTGGTTGAATCACACTGAGCTTCCTTTAACTTGGCCAGACTAAGGATATCTAGTGGAAGAATGGGATTTACTGCAGGGGACAGGTCTATGACACCCTGTACTCATGGTATATCCTCAATCCTATTGGTTGAATCACAAAGAGCCTCATTCAACTGGTTAGACTGAAGATATCTAGTAGATTAATAAGATTACTGCAGGGGATAGCACCACATCAGAGGGGAGTATTGTAGCCAGAGTTGCTTATTAACAGCACTCTAATTAAACATTAATATAACGGGTAATTGCTACAGATTTGTTTTTTGCAATTTGATATTTTTATAAGGAGTATTTCATTTAGATCTGAAGCCAGATTTGATTTTCTAAAACTGCTATAAAATCTGCTGGTTTGCAGCTATGACTACAGTACTCTGTATTTTATCTACTGTGTTCACAACTTTTATTGGAACCACTTTATGACTGCTGCACCTATATACAGTATATATCCTGCTCCTAAAGTGATGTATATGAAGATAATGGCTGCAACAGAACTGTGCTTCATCAGCTTCAGTGGGGTCCATAGGGAGGGGCGCAACTAGAAATCACAGGGCCCCATTGCAAAATTTTGTACGGGTCCCTGTGATTTCTAGTTACGCCCCTTGCAGAGCCCACCTGAGATCCCACAAAGCCCACCTGAGAGTGACCCTGCAAAGCCCACCATAGACTCTCTATGGTGGGCTCTGCAGGGTCTCAGGTGGGCTGGTCACACCCGTGCACACCTCTTACCTGTCAGCCTTCTACACCGTTGGGCCCCACCTCTTCCAACTCCAGCGCTGCTGGGCCTGGCCTCCTCCACTGCCACCGCCAGGCCCCGGCCTCTTCCACCACAGCTGCTGGCTGCCACTGACTAAGCAGCAGCTGTGAGGAGGAACGCGTCGCTGAACAGATCACTGAAAGGTTGTCAATGATCTGAACAGCGGCGCATTCCTACTCACAGCCGCCAGTGACGGCCAGCAACCTGCGATGCCATAGCGAACCAGGTGGCCCGCACGGCATTAGGGGGGCCCCTTTGTTTCTCGTCCTGGATGGGCCCCCCTGTGCCCCATAGCGGCCGCCTGGGTCACTATGGCGATAGTTCCGCCACTGTCCATAGGTGACATTAGGGGTCCATTAAAAAATTTGCTTTAGTCCCTTAGTGGTTAAAAGTATAGTCCACCTTTGGGAACATGTTTCATCTAACACCCATACTTAGGGTGTAACATCAAACATGGTCACATTCCCCAATTCCCGCAGCAGTTACCTCCTTGGAGTGCCCTGTGTATATTTGAGTTTGGTGCTGCTGTGTGGGCAGAAATTAAGTCACAGGGATCTGCAAATGGAAGGCTACAAGTCCCATCTGTTACTATGGCAGGAGATTTGTAGATATCAATGGAGCACAAAAGTGTTGACATCACCACACTTGTAGTCCATTGACATCACCACACTTGCAGTCTATTGATAACTTCCTCCAGTGCTATAACGGTAGGTCTGTACCACCAAGTGGACCAGGGGCTGGAGGAACAGTCTGCAGGAACCTGGCCACTGTACCCATAAACCACTGATTGCAGTTACAATTCTTTGCAGGCTCCAATGCAAGGAAAAGAATAATAAATGCACATTTTTTTCTTTCAAAATGTGTTTGCATTTATATTAATGGTTTTCAAAAACTGGACTATACTTTTAATTTGTAGAAAAGAGTTTGGAACTATAACTGAAATTAAATATTTTACAGTTCTTAAAGTGACATTCAACCCTCAGATTTTTTAACATAAACAAATACTGTAATGTGCGCCTTACTTTAATCCATGGTAGTTTCCCTTCTCTTTGCTGCTCTTCCTTTTAAATCCTCATGTCTTCTCATGCTGGGGGAGAACTTCCCTTTGCAGCTGACTGCCTCTTCCTGTAGTGCTGGCTCAGGTTGTGACCTGCACACAGACACCATGGGGTTGATTTACTAACCTTATAAACACGCCACGAACAAGTATACACCTCTGTAGTGTGTTCCCTCCCAGCATGATCTATTGGTGGACTCTAGACACCTTTGTAGTGTGTACACACCCAGCAGGTGTGTTGTGCAAAGCCCTGCATGAATTGCAAGGTGATGTTGTGTAAATTAGCTCTATGTTGTGTTGCTTGCTTTGATGAATGCAGGAATGTAAATGCATGAGCTAACCACTTTTGTCTAAACTGTGAAGCAGCATTATATATGCATCATGTGCATGATTTTTCCATATATGTCATTAGTGGAAATATGGTTTTAGAGACTTTTTGGTTGATAAATACGTTTTGCTTTTTGAAAATCACACGCACCTGGTGCGTGCGTGTGTTTAGGTTAGTAAATCACCCCCCATGTATCCATTCCAGAGACAAGGCAGTCTGCTGCAAAACAGAAGTTCTCCCCCAGCATGAGAAGAGATACGGATTTAAAAGGAAGAGCAGCAAAGAGAAGGGAAACAGCCATGGATTACAGTAAGGCACACATTACAGTATTGGTTTATGTTAAAAAATCTGAGGGTTTAATGTCACTTTAAGGTAATATTTTATACTAGTTGAAGAGGGATTATGGGTGCCTGTGATCCCCCATGCACTTGCCTCTGGTTTTAGCATTGACTTAAAGTCAAAATTAAGCCAAAACCTTTTTTGATTTGTTTTGCATAGGGTGGAGAAGAATTAGAACATCTGCCAGGTCTTTATTGCAGTCTGTTTTCCCGTTTGGGAGATTTGCCCTCTCTATTTGTCCTGGTGACCGTTATCACTGAAAGTGAAAGAAAATCCCAAATTCTGGGCTGTCACCAGAACAGGAATACATGGGAAACATTCTCATGGAGACAATAGTTCTGCTGACAACCAGGAATTTCTGGCACTTTGGATGGCTTTCCACTCACTTCCTGTTGTGGCCGTCAGACAGGAAGTGAAGGGTTATCTCTGTAATGGGACATAGATGGGGAAACAAAACTGAAAAAGGTTACCTTACTCTATCCAAATCAAACGAAAAAGGATTTATTTTTGCTTTTTGGAAAAACTGGCAAATGTTATGGGCCAGTGTCGGTTTCATTATCACACACACACACACACACACACACACACACACACACACACACACACACACAATTATTTACCTGTGGTCTAACCTGTTTGTTGACATAGTTATTACTATTAGAAGTTATACTTGAAGGAGAAATGATTGAGGGGACATCTGTAAAAAATAACAATAGATACATCAGCATTTAGTGAAACTCTGTTAATGATGAATAGCCAATAATCAATTTGAGAGATAACAGTCACATGTTGGAAAAGTACTTTCAACTAGCCGTGAGCTAAACTTAGAAAACAGGAGCAAAGTCCCTACACTAAACTCTTCTAGATCACTAATGTCACCTTTGCACTGCAATGAAGCTGAATAAACACAGTGAGATCAAGTGAGAGCTTATAAGTGATGAAATGCTTGTTGGTTTCCAGGTTCTTCGAATGTAGAGGAGATCCGCGAACATATGTTTGTCGATCTTCTCTCCTTTTAAAGAACCCAGATTATCCTTCCCCTGCAGCCGTTACAAGATAACTTAGAGTTGATAAATGAAGACAAATAGAAGAGAAATCTATTAATTACTTTCTTTAGCTCTGTGTACACAAAGGAACATGATGGAACTCAAGTCCATAATGGGGACAGCAGTGTCACAGGCTCTAATGAACCACAATGGCTCAAAACTGATGGTCAGAAAAACAGCCAGACAAAATTGAGGTGAACAAAGCACCTGGACTGGATGGCTTACACCCACATCCTCAAAGATTTGAGCTCTATTATTTCAGAGCCATTGTATTTAATTTTTAAGAGACTATCTAATGACTAGCTTGGTACCAATGGATTGGCACAAGGCCAATGTGGAACCTACACTGAGTGGCCAGATTATTATGACCACCCCATCAGTATTTCCTTGGGCCACGAGATGACTCCACGAGATGACTTCGTTGGGCCGCCTCGTGACTCCACGAGATGACTTAGTTGGACCGCCTCGTGACTCCACGAGATGTTGAAAGGTGGTGCGAGGAATCTGACACTGCACTGTTGCCCTTCTGTTGTCTTGTACCAGTCTTGCCACTCTCCGTTCTGCCCTAACATTGACTGGTCGCTGACGGCCACAATTCGCACATTCAGACCCAGATTTTCGGCTGACAGTCCAGTCTTTAAACACTTTAACAACAGCTGCTCTTGAACATTTAACAAATTCTGCTGTTTTGCTAATACTCGCTCCATGGCTCCGAGCGCCAACAATTATCCCACGTTCAAAGGCTGTTAAATCGCGTTGTTTCCCCGTATCTTCAGAAAAAAATCACTTCTACTGTCGTGGTAAACAACCTGCTTCCCTATTTATAATGGTCTTGCCCTCTAGCAACTTCAGCCCGAAATTATAGCTAAGTATAACTAATTTGCCTACAAACGTCAGGTGGTCATAATAAACTGGCCACTCAGTGTATATTTAAAAAAGGATCAAAGTCTTTACCAAGTAACTACAGACCTGTAAGCTCCTATAGCTGGGCAGAAAATTGAAAGTTTGATAAAGGATTACATGCACACGTTTTTGCTTGACAATAATAATATAAGCGATAGTCAGCACGGATTCCCAAAAGACAAAACTTGTCTAACAAATGTTTCCTTTATAAGGAAGTAAGCAATACCCAGACAAAGAAGTGGCTGTGGATATAGTATACTTGGACTTTGCAAAAGCGCTTGACACAGTTCCCCACAGGCGACTAATGTTTAAATGAAGTTCTGTAGGATTAGCGAAAAAAAACAATCTCTAACTGGATAGAAAAGCAACTAAAAGACCGTATTCAGACAGTAGTGATTAAAGGAGAACTATGGGGTGAGTCAATCACACTCATCCCCATAGTTAGAGCCGAAATGTGACTGTGAGGGTTCCACCCTGACTTTACTGGTTTGCAGCATGCTTTCTTGGCTGCCATTTTACTCACCTGTGTTTCCTTTTATGTGCTCAGGGTCCTCCCGTGACCCTGAGAACTATTGCAAAAAAGGTTGTCCCAAAGTTCAATAAAAAATACCCATTGATCCTGCCTGAAATCTAGTGAGCTTATAACTTCCTGCGCTCTGTGCCTGTGCAGTAAGTACTGTTCCCATCTCTATTTGTAGACTACATAACACCTCCTCCTTTTACAACTTTTACTTAATTTGCAGAGCCCCAGATATTTACCCCAAAATACTTATGACAAAGACTTTTGATTAAAAAGATTCATTTTAGTCAGCAGATATTGCCTAATTTTGGGGTAAATATCTGGGGAAATTCACATCACGTAAAAATGTGATCATAAGTTCATAGAAGAATGGTAAAGCCCAAAGTGAACATCTGTGTTTATGGGCCTTGCAATGCAACATAGTGATGCACCCAGGACAAAAAAAATATGTTTATGTAAATTATTAGGATTAAAGTGACATTAAACCCTCACGCTTTTTTGCATATATCTACTGCTAGCAAGAGAGCTAACTGTGTCTCTGCCGCGCGCTCCCGTCCGAAGATCTGAAGATTTTCGGGCAGACACAGAGGATCATGCGCAGTAGAGAGCTTCACCCGGGAGAAGACGAGAGGCACAGGGTAAGTCAATGCAGGCAGCGTGCACCCGCACAGACTCTGTGGGACAGCAAGGAACAAGAAGAGACAGGAGTCAGCGCTGGAGCAGAGACTGGCACCAGTGCTGGGGGGACTCCTGAAAACTGCAGGGTAGAAGAAGATGATAGGATCAAGAGGATTCATTTAAGGTAAGTCCTCACACCAGCATGAGGGGGGGGGGATCAAGTCAGGATTTAATGGACACAAATCCGTGCAACGATGACATTTTCACAGGTTTAAGCATTTAAAATAATTTTCCAGACCTGATAATGACTGTGGAGAGGGGATATATTTATTAGATACTGGCCCTAGTATATGAATAGCTAGAAGCCAGTATATGAGAATAGCCAGTATAGCCAGTATATGAGATAAGGGCTTTAGATTATAATCTCCTCGAGGGGAGGACGAATGTGCAGTGTGTAAAGTGCAGAGATGGCTCAGAAACAGTCTACAGCCATAATGACAGGAATTGGTGTGATGTCATGCTTAGGGTTGCCACCTTTTCTTCAAGCGAAACCCAAACACTCTAGCAATGCACAGAAATGTTTTTGGGAGAAGGTATATAACATATGTAAATAGTGCCACCCATTCATGTGTAAATATCACAGACAAGACTATTCTCAGTGGAGGGCCAGTAGCCCCCATCTTAATTTTGGTTGCCCCTGTCTGCCTGACATCTTGTGTCCGGGTTTCAGTTGCCATGAAACCTGGACACAGCATTCAAAACCCGAACTGTCCAGGTGAATCCTGTACAGGTGGCAACCCTGGTCATGCTCCTTCCTCTGTAAACACATGGCTAATGCATTTTGTTGCAGGGCTGTACTACAAAGCGCTATAGCTATCTATAGTGGGATCACAATTCAAAGAGCTGATCAATTCAGCTCCTGGTCATGAAGCTGGATCATGACTATCCAACACTGATCGCGGCATGGGACCTGTGGGAATCGCTGGCAGCCAGTGACAGTTTAAAATCTCCCTGGTGCCTTTTTAAAAATGATACCTGGGACTCGGTATTTTGCTGACACTTTCCAGACTAGTTTCCTTAAGCAGCTTTCTACAAGCAAGGTGAAAACAACTGTACAGTTTAATTCTGTAACACATTTACGTCCCAACCTGGTCTATCGGGATCTTTCTTGCGATTGAGGATATCTATCTTGCAGATGTGGTAGCGTTTAGCTAGGATGACAGTAAGAGCGATCAACACCAAAACAGCAACACAGCCAATCACTAAGCCAGCGATCGCTCCCGCTGAGAGCCCGTCATCTGTAATCAATGAATGGAAACAACAAATATATGAGTCCACTTTACTTATGTAATATGAGAATAATATGCAATATCGAATCCTATTTTACTTTTTACCAGCTCAGATCAGTGTGGGCATTGAAAGGTAATTGGTAAATATTGATTACGGTAACATTTTCCTTTTTGATATGTTGGATGTAAACTATTGTGGCTATAAGGACCCAGAGCCATGCCTATTATGAGACAGAGTAAGGCTGTTGACTCAGGTGACATCTGCTTGGGTCACGTTGGGGGGTGGCAAGAGCCTGGTGGGGAGAGGTTTAAGACTATAAAGATCTCCCCTCCCAGCTCTTAGCAACATGGGACGCTCTGGCCGGTATCCCACCTAGCTCCTGGTAAACACTGACATCAGTGAGCTGGGCAGGACAACTGCCAGAGCACCATTAACATGCACCACCAGCACCCCATCAACCCCCCCCCCCACCGAATGTGACCACCCCCGCCCCCCTCCTTCAGATGGCGATTATGCTATGGACACCCCTGTAAGAACCAATATGGAACATTGCTTATTAACCCAATGGACTATAATACCAAAAATATATAGTACCCACCATTTATACCTGTGCTGCAGGGTGCGTTGTTGTGTGTTCTGGAAGGGCAGCCTATTCATTTCAATGGGCCTCCTACCACAGCTAAACTGCACTAAAAGTACATGCCCTTTTAAATTGAATCGCACCACATTACATGGCAACATGGGATGTGGTGCAATGATACAATGCACATGTGATGGCTAAGTGAATTGGGGTATCATTAATAAATAAATAAACTGCAGCGCACTTAACTTTGCAGTATGCGATGCGTGAATGCGTGCTGCATGTTTATGAAGCTGTAGAGAGTAAGTACATTTTAGGGGGGGAACCCAACACCAAAAAGAAAAAAAAACCCCTTACAAGAACCCTTGATCCAAGCAGCAGCAGGGAAGAGCAGGAAAAAGGGGGGGAGAGTGCCCCCCCCCTGCACCATACCAGGCAAATTGGGAGAATTGTCCCCTGATGCAGCGCTCGCACTAGGGTGAAGGTCTGTGGGTGTGAATTTAAGTGTTAGGTGTGCTGCTTCATAGAAGTGCGGACCGGGTTGTCCGCCGTTTGTCAATAGGAACACTCAGTGAGGGTCACTCCCTGGCTTGATAAAGAAGACGTGCTCTTCGAAATGCGTAGCAGCTTTGCTCTGCCACATCACATTGTATATACCTCCGTTCTTTCAGCCTCCACTGGCTCCATCCCTTAGACACACCGCTCGCTGTCCCGGGCTCACTGCTCGTGCCCTCGAGCGGTGTAGTCTCATCACTCCCCCCGGCTCTCCTAGCCGCAGCGTCCATCTCCAGGCAACCACTCCAAACAGCTTCTTTCCCCCTGACAACCGCCGCTTGTCAGCGAGCAACTCAGTCTCCGCCCCCGATCCACCCGGCGTCCAGGCCCACACTCACTGTCCTCATTCAGCCGCCTTTCACAATTCTGCAGGCTGCCCCACACAGCTCAGCACCCGGGCTATAGCCCACATATTTCTGCCTACATCCACTTAGCCCTCTTCTTACTGTGCAATCAGCAGTCCTCCCCCCTACCCAATACCCCTGCCACACACATCTTCTGGACACAGGCTCTCACAGACACCGAGCCCCCCTCAGGTCCCCACGGCAGTAACATACCCACACACCCCCATCTGCGTTTACACATTTTGGAGTACCCACCACTCCCACCAACCAAGGACTCCCATCCATCAACCCCTCGCCGATGATAACGCGCCAACATCCACTCCTTGGTAAGCTACAAATTTCCCTCCAGGGTTTTACCTAGTCAGTATATGGTAGTAGCGCTTCTGTACCCCTTTTTTCTGTTACCGTTCCAGGCAACATGCTCTCAATATGGGGAGGAACCCCCTGGCAAAGCACCTTGCCGCCATGTAAGTGAGGACAAGGGCCTCTTCCCCTCAATCCTTGTCCGATTGAGGGGGTCTTTGGGCAGGGGGCCCTCTCTGAATCTGGGTGCCTCTTTTCATAAAGAGTGCACCCAGATGTTGCTGCCCCCCCCTTTGTTAATGAGTAAGGGGTAGTTGTTACCCCTACTCATTCACCAAATACAGTAAAATAGTAAATAAGCTCACAACATAATTTTTTGTTTTTTTTCTGGCATTGGGGGTCACCTTTTTTTAAAATTTTAACAACACAAGTTCATTCCAAATTACATTCTGAAAACATTTTGGATGCATCCGAATTTTATTGTCAGAAAACTCAGATACTGTATGTTTAGATTCATTATTTCTTCCATTTGGGCATTCGGATGCATCCAAATGTCCGAATATGCCGATAATTGTCCAAATTTCAATTTAGAACCAAACGATTCGCACATGTCTAGTAATAAATAAAGACCAACCCTTGGATAGCTTGGATAACCCGGAATAGCTCACCTTTTTCTACCTCCAGATTAAAAGTAAAGGAGTTGGTACCAATCTTATTCTCAGCTTTGCACATATAACGTCCATTCATTTCCTTCGTCATGTAGTGCACAATCAGAATTGATGAATAATCATTAGACATAATTGTGATATCTTCTCCTGTTAACAGTTGGCTTAGGTTTGACTCCACCCGAAACCAGGAAAATGTTGATGGGAAGATTTGGGCAGCCTTTCCGCTGCTTAAGATAACAGAGAGGAAGACACTGCTCCCTTTTCTTCCATCCTTTCTACTGTCATTGATGAACCCTGGGTATTGTGGACTATCTGAAATGTAAAGTAACAGATATCAAACAAGCTGAAGTTATGTATGATCCCAAAAACTTACAGCCATGGCAGCTTCCCCATGAATGGAAAGGTCACCATACACATTACAATCTTACCATACAAACTTTCTACAATCAACTTTAGATGTACCAAAACTATGCATAATGAGGACTTAGCTAAACTAATAAATCAATTCATATACAATAGGCTCGCCACCTATTCGGTTCCAGACAGTTCGGTTTTTGAGTCTTGTGTTTGGGTCTCAGGCCAGCTGACACCCGGATACAAGACCCTAAGTTCTGATACCAGCACTTGATGCAGCTGCCTGCGGTCCCACGCTTACTGTGGACCTCGGCAGCTTTCCTGTGAGCCGTGGGCACCTGTAAACAGGTGCTGGCCTGCACATTTCCTCCTCCATCTTCCTGACACCATGTTGCCCACCTCTGGACCCCTAGTGAGACACCACGGCCTGCACAGCACTACTGAAAGCCTGCATAGCCCACCTGAGAGTGTGCATAGCTCATCTGAGAGCCCACAGGGTCCACCTGAAAGTCCACACAGCCCTGGTGAGAACCCAATCAGGCCACATGAGACACTCTGGAACAACACAGAGTATGTAGCTTTATATTATTTTGTATTGCTGGAATTTGTAGTCCTCTATAGCAGGTCACCTTACCCCCTCCCCTGGCTGTCTCTTCTTGCCCTTTTTCCTGGCTGCCTCTCCTAACCCTTTCCTCTATATTCTCCAGGAAAAAAAATTGCTAGATGCGGCGCTAGAGTGTTCGGATTTCATTTAAAGAAAAGGTGGCAACCCTAGTATACAGTCAGGCAGGCCCTTGCACTATATAGTTGTTGGATTGTACAGTCACATTGTAACTTATGTGGTGAGCAACATTCACATAGCAAAATACCTTCAGCTTCATTCTGGAGATCTTAATTATACAGGGCAGCATAGCCTTTGCCCCTAAAAATCCCAACCAGACCCTATGCATGGGCTCCACGGCCTCATTATTTTCTATGCCTGGTTCCTCAGTTACTTTTAAGTGCTACCTCATATTTTATTATTTTTGTTGTCCGCCAGGAGTATGGACCCAGCCATAGGAACGAATTAGGCCACAGTGCATTTGGGACGTTTTTCATGCAAACCTGGGCCGGACCGCACATTGAGAATATCCAGAACAAGGCTGAAGGTAATAGGAATGAGAAATTACTGCATTCATTTTTAATCATTTTTCATGTTTTTAGTATATTTTTTTACAATAAATGTGTATTTTATACATTATCTGATTTTCCTGTTGTTGCTTTGCATCTATATACTTTTTTTTATAAATATCCAAGGGTGTGGTGCCTGGGTCACCCATCAATCCATCATGAAGTGTTAAAGTTTTAAATTGTCTAAATGTCTTACCGATAACCAATGAGCAGGTTTCACTAGATCCCTGATGTGTTCCAGTGCAAGACAGCGGTGTTCCAAGGGGGAATTGGGAAGATGGTATCATAGTTGTAACTCCGTTCAACTCTATTAAGTTTTCACTGTGGTATGCCATGTGAACCTGAGCAGGTGGGTATCCCCCAGGCCAGGAGCAATACAGCTGCATGTTTTGGCTTGACCTCTGAGCATCACATGTAATCTGTCCATCTGGCAGCCCTGTAATTGCAAAACAAAGGACATTATAGAACAAGAAAAGTAATAGTAGTAACTGGAGAAAAGCTAATTTTCCACAGAAGGGGAGAACTTGACCAATCAGATTCCTTGTTTATCTCTTTCAGAGACTAAAGGAAGGATTCAGAATGTGCAAATGCTTCAATTTCTAATTTTTATAAATGTGGTCTTTCAAGTCCTTTCAACATTTGTTGCCTTTTTATGCAGTCTAGGATTAAAGATAACTCAGCTAAAACTAGACAAAGAGCAAATTTCATATAATAGGATTATTCGTGTTATAATGAAAATGTACTAGATTCCTTTTTTTTACAGAAATGTATTTATTTTAAATCCAAACTGCCATAAAATACACAAATGAATGTATATCACTATTCATTAAATATATTTTAAAAGCAAGCTGTGTAAGTACCTGAATTTGAACTGTTATCAGCCTCTTGCAGCCCCCTCTACAGCATAGCTCAATCTTGGAGAGGGAAAAGCAGCACAAGGAACCAGTCAATTATGCTGCAGCGATCATGTGTTAAGAAGAAATGTGCTGAGAGGAGGAGCGAGCAGAGTGAGAAGAAAGATGAGCTCATCAGTCTGCTGCTTCTACTTCACTGTCCAGTCACAGGCTGGGGGAGGGACAAGACCTGCAAGTGTAACTTAACTACATCAGATTAAAACCAGGTCTCCTTTTTTTGCCAGGCAATGCTGCAATATGTGGCAGAGCTGTGTAAATGTCCCCACTACATGGACATAAATACAAATCCTTTGAAGGGTAAAACACTTCACTTATATGTATTTCATCTGTGCCTTTAGCTGTTTGCCCGGAGTTCTACATTGCCTCATTTACACTTCTCTGTGTACATTAATATACGTGCTGACACACATTTTTTGGCACGTCAACTCTCATTGTGTTGCTCGTGGCAGTTCATTGTTTATGGGCCCTAAACACATCTCAACAGACCTAAATAACATACTGTACTGGTTTCAAAAGTCAGGCTTGGTCCAAAGAGATGTGCATTGAGAGTGAGAAAAAGACTAGGGAAGGTGGTAATATAGAGATAGGCAAATACAGTAATTCTCCCAAGAATAATGAGTGGGGAGATATCTGCCTATCCTAAAAATAATTATTCCTGTACTGGAGCACATTGACATTTGTTTACAAATGGTGACAGGACTTATACCAGAGAGGGCTGGACAGGGTGTCAGACTAACATCTGCCCCTCAGGCTTGTACCAATAAAATGTGTTGTAGAGTGTCGCTGACTAGAGATACTTCACCATTCAGACATGAGTCACAACTGTACCAACAGTAAGTGGCACATGATGGACATTTTGTTGCCACCTTCTTCCCGTACAGACCTGCAATCACAACGTATGACCAAGGCAAGTCTTCCAACAATGACGGAGATGCCATGTGATTTATTGACAAGAGCCACAAAGGAATCCAATGGTGGAAAGGTGTATAACAATAAACCATGTCTTTTAGGAGCAAGCACCTTTCACCATCACTGGGGAACAATTGCACAATTTCTTTAGCCCACAGAAATCTGTCCCTATCAAAGGGGCATTTGGTTGTGTTTGCTCCCCAGGCCAATGGGTGCCAGTCCACCCCTGACTTGTACTTGAAGTATCTTGATCTGCATAAAAGATTCTCCTTATTTGATAATGAGTGCCTAATTTCCATACCCTGAAAAGGGTACAGGATGTCAATTATCTCCCTTTAGAGCACGGGACTGACAGATATATAACCATTTATGGGCAACAGGAACTCTATTGTATCTCTATGACTTAGTCCATTATTGGCTGAAACATATCAGAGATCCATGGTGGGACAATGGGGTTGATTTACTACCTTATAAACACGCCACGAACAAGTATACACCTCTGTAGTGTGTTCCCTCTCAGCATGATCTATTGGTGGAATCTAGACACCTTTGTAGTGTGTACACACCAAGCAGGTGTGTTGTGCAAAGCCCTGCATGAATTACAAGGTGATGTTGTGTAAATTAGCTCTATGTTGTGTTGCTTGCGTTGATGAATGCAGGAATGTAAATGCATGAGCTAACCATTTTTGTCTAAACTGTGAAGCAGCATTATATATGCATCATGTGCATGATTTTTCCATATATGGCATTAGTGGAAATATGCTTTTAGAGACTTTTTGGTTGATAAATACGTTTTGCTGTGTAAAAATCACACGCACCTAGTGCGTGCGTGTGTTTAGGTTAGTAAATCACCCCCTATGTGTACGTGTGTGCTACAATAAACCTTTCAGCGAAGTTTGTGGTGTGTGACCAGACTTTTTTCTGTGTGTAATTGCTGATGCCGGAGTGGGCTCAGCCCGTGTGCACCCGCCATTCTCTTTGGTGCTGCTGTGAAGGAGAGGTAACATTGGACTATGGAAACTAACTCTTTTGTATGGCTATGAAGTTTGCAATGTACTTACAAGTTAGGCTGAGCGGATTGCTGATGTCACCATTCAAGTAGTTGTTGACCCCAC
This sequence comes from Nanorana parkeri, assembly GCF_000935625.1. Lineage (NCBI taxonomy): Eukaryota > Metazoa > Chordata > Amphibia > Anura > Dicroglossidae > Nanorana > Nanorana parkeri. The sequence continues at coordinate 112,505 of NW_017307963.1, read as the reverse complement.
AAGTGAAAGCCCCCTGATCGCTCCTTATCACAGGACTGATGATGAGGGTGGCATCATTGTCTGTAAGCTGATATCGGGAGTTCTGTGGCAATGGTGACCCCATGAATGTCCAGTCGTAGCTCACATCTGTTCCATACGATGAACACATCAGTGACACGGAATCCTTCTCCACAGTGATGGGATGTGTAGGGTTTTTGCGAAGGGTCACTTGAGACACTCTCACTGTAAATCAGAAGACGTTATAATGTTTAGGAAATAACTCCAAACAATGAGTACAAGTAGTGAACTCTCTATTACTCAGAAAGCATTACCAGTGTAAGCCTATTCTATTTACCTTCATTTATGTATTATACAAGATTCCTATCATCTTTTGCATTTGTTATGAGTAAGGCTTCCAAAGAGCCTCTGAGCAGGACTGCAAGCCATTGTATGTTATGCAACCTCCATCAACCAAGGAGACTGCAATGTGACTGAAGCAGGGCTGTGAATAAATTATTTTTGAAAGATCAGATGGTGTACATGATCACTGTTTGGCCACCCATCAGAGCACAAGGCTCAAATGACTATATAGTTTGTGATCTATTCCATTTCTCAGGTGGATACAGTTGGACATTTGGGACTTTATAATCTCAGGATCAAGAACATTTTTACCAGTGGTCATAGGCATTAGCAGAGCTAAATGACTTGGTGTACAGAATCAGATGGAAATTAGAGACTCTGTACATTGATAAATAGCATTTTTCATTTTCTCCTGTGTGATAGCAATAAAGTTAGGTGGAAAAATAAATTAATAATTTTTTTAAAGTACCGCAGCGCTGAATACTGAAAAATGGCCTGGATGGGAAGGGGGTTTAACATCGCGGATGTCAACTGGTTAAATAAATTAAAAAAAATATGAAATAATTAAATAAAAAGGTAATTTAAAAAGTAAAAAAATAAACAAATGATTAAAAAATAAGAAAATAATTATAAAAAATAAACAATAATAAATATAAAAAGTAAATAAGATAAATAAAAATCTAAAAAAATTAAATTGATTAAAAAAATGAAATAAATAACAATGTAAAAAAATAAGAAGAAATAATGAAATAAAAAATGAAAAAGTTTTTAAAAAGTTTAAAAAATTAAGAAACAGTAAAAATAATTGACACTAACCCCGCCGCCCTGCCATCTGGTTGCCATTCTCCATTGATTTCCCGGGGGTGGGCGCATCACAGGACCTGGCCTTGGTGCGGCAAGGAGAGTAAATCCGGCCCTGTTCACATCCAAGCAAAATCCCTTTTTTTTTCCTTGCATGTGATTGGGTGTACTTTGCAAAGTAAATTTTCACCACATCCACTAACATAAGTGACAATTCCATTACAAAGTGAAAATTCACTTTTCAAGGTGAACATGCTTTAATCCTTTAGTAAATCAATCCAAATAAGTCAAGTATAGACTTCTTTCAGGAAACCTATACAAACAGATGTATCTTCCCCATCAATGTCTCTGTAGGTAGTGTTAGTCCTATGACTGTGTTGAAACTACAATAACTAAAAACCACTCAATATCAATTCAAGACCATATCATCTTTGTTGAAGGAGCTTCAGGGAATGATATTCAGACAACCAGCCAAGCAGATCCCCTTGTGGAACAATGTTCTCACCAGTGACCACAAACAACTGGATTGGGAAGGTAGGGTGGGGGGAGGGAGAAGATTTCCAAGCATTCCAGAAGAGGGATAGGCACTAATGAGCTATGTGTAACCAGTATAGATACACTTTAACATGGAACCCAGTTTCTAATAGTCAAACTACATAGGCAAAAATGATGAGTACTAGTTTAGTCTTAGCTATCTCCAGCAAATTTCTGTCATACTTCTCTGGTTCTTACCTGCAACATTTAAGAACATATGTGCACTACTTGTCTGGCTCACTGGATTCCGGATGACACAGCTGTAGTTTCCAGTATCGATGTCCAGGATTGGATTGAAATACAGAATGGGGCTGGAGGTATCGCAGGACAGATGGGACATGCTACAACTGACCATTTGTTCATTCCGATAGAAGTATATGTTGTGCACTGTCTGACTACCTACATTGCATGTTAGACGCAGGGCGGTACCATTCACTGGACGGGTGGTGGGAGAAGAAGTGAGAGTTGGGGGAGTAAGCCGGTCTACGGAGTAAAATAACATAAAAAAAGTTAGATTACAAGACTTTGCAGCATAATAAATGACATCATATAACATGTAACATAGCGAGGAAAAGATAAGACAATAAGCAACAAAGTTCAACTTGGTTTACCAACTGGATACTGTTCAGAACAAGAAAAAAAAATTACCCTGTCAATGACAGTCCGACTATTTCCCTGAATAAAGCCCTCCACTGAATAATTCTTACAAATAAAGAAGTTACTTCCAGTACTAATCTCGCTTAAAAATAATGTATACCATTGGTCATGATCATCACTTCACTTGGCACAAGCCTTAAAAGTAAAATGACAGGGGTGAAAAGATTTCTAAGACTGGTCAGTAAATGCTAAATATACTCACATTATATTACCAATGCCAAAACATAAGGCATAGTACTATGGTATATTGTGTTGTGTGTGCCTTCTATTTGACTTTCACCTACAACAATAAGACACCTATCGGACTATGTAGGGACTCCTGGCAGAGAGATAGTAATTTAAAGTGTTGGAAATACTTGTTATAATGTTGGGCACCTACCGTTCCCTTTTCTGTAAAGACATAATTGCAGTCTGAGGCCCATAGTAATGAAGAGTTCCTCTTAGCAGTATCAACTTATGTACATAAGCCTCAACAGTATATTTTGGACTTCTCCTTTATAAGCATTGATGAATATATTGTATAAGCTATAAAAGATGGTCCACCTATGGGCCATGCTTCAGTTGGCTGTTAGGGTTCTGGTTAAAGTAATGCTTGTGCATCCAGAGAGGCTAATATTAGTTGTTAGCCACATTCAACCAAATTGTTATGTAATGTTAAAGGATACATTTAACAATTCATCTAAGTGGCTTTCTTACTTCAAATGTGTGCCAGGAACATACCCCAGCAATAACAGCCATATGGGTAACACAGTCACTTTTATCCGTTCACCATGCTGTCATGAAGCCTGGGAAAGATGTTTATTGTTTGGACTAATACCATATGTCCAAGACTGTTTAACACCATCGACAATAAATTGTTGAAGTGAGAGCAAGCTGGTTTAATAAGCTTTCACACTGCTGTTATGTTCTTGGACAATCAACATCCGCCTTGAGGAATTTCATGACACCATGATAACTGTAATAAGGTAATTAAGTTGCTTATATGCCAGATAATGCTAGGGAATGTTCCTGAAACTAATTCGAACTAAATAAGCCACTTGGATGATTGGTGAAACATCTGTAACATGACAGAAACAAAACCCAATTTATGTAACTGCCTACCACTAGCTATACCAATCCTTGGATAAAAGAGAACTTTTAGAGACATATCCACAGAAACTAACTTCTTCAATGCTTCCTCCAATGTGTGAAGCTAGCCTGTGTGCCTAGCAATTATGTCATCAGGGCCACAGCTAGTGGAGGGCATGTGCCCTGGGTGCCGCTTTATTATGGGTGCCACTGAGTGTTTGGATGGAGAACTTTTCCCTTGGGGTGAGCAACTCTGAGCCCTTCCCCGTAGGTAACAGACTGTCTAGTTTCCCCACTGGATATCATGGACAATTTCCTTGATGCTCTATAGAAATATATGGTAAATCCTAGAGCTCTGTGACTTTGCTTGATATTACTATTAATGATGACTTTAGCAGTCCAGCAGATCTAGAAGCTCAATGGCTAGATCTATCCACTGAGATCTCCACGACTCTTAAGAAACGAAGTAATGAGTGAGCTCACTGGTGTCCATCAAAACCAAAGATATACGTTTTCATTAGACTTAGAATTTTAATTGCAAAGCAGAGGTGCTGTGTTTGCATATATATTTTTCTATTTCCTATAGTTACATAGAACTAAAATATATTACACTGCTCTTTACAAACGGTGAGGAACAGTCACATGAGTCCCTGTCCATTGAAGTGGCTCAAAGACTAATTACCCTATAGACATCTGCGATTCCTTTCGTTCCGAATCAAAATTTGTACGAATGCGTCCGAATCCCCGTTTCCGAATTTCAGATACCGTCCGAATTTCGTTCAAAAATTAAATTGAATCAGACATGTGACTTTTCTGGCCCATAAGATGTGTTTTTCGGTTTAATGCATCCAAATGGGTTTGAATCCGAATTTTCGAATTGCATTCGGGAGCTCCCAAATGCCATCCGGGTCTGGGAGCCTCAGGTTTAGTTTTATGTATACTGTATATGGGTCACAATGTTGCTGCTATGAATATTCGTTTGTATTATAAACTACTACTTATATATACCTAAAACTAAAACTGATGCTGTAAGACCCGAATGGAGTCCAAATTTCTGAATAGCATTCAAGAGCTCCTGAATGCCATTCGGGTCTGGAAGCCCCAGCTTTAATGTGGCTCCCAGACCCGTATTGCTTTCTGGAGCTCCTGAATAGCATTCTGAAATTCTGATCCTGAACGTCATTCGGGTCTGGGAGCTTCGGTTTTAGTATTAATATCTGTATATGGTTTTCTGTGGTATTCACAACGAATATTCGTAAATTCATCCGAAACTAACGAACATTCTGATTTTGTCCGAATCCGAAACCTGAACCGAATTCCATTTCGGATCCGAACCCCGAAATAACAAAATATTTTAACTGAACCAGATTGTTTTGCAGCTTACATGTCTATTACCCAACCTCCCTCATGCACGCAGTAGGAAAATGTAAAGTACCAGTATATGTTTGGAATGTGGGAGAGCACCCTGGAGAATCTCGGCCAGGCTTAATTCATATATTATATTAAAGAGAATTACAGAATTGTTTCAAGTGACAAAGTCATTCTATTGGGTTCCAGGAAAAAATAAAGAGCAGTCTCAATAAAGTGAATGCGTTTGTAAGTTCACATTCCAGCCAGGAAGCTTGGATAATTATTATATAGAAAATGTTGGTACAAGGAAGTTTATTACTTCATTATCTGCTGAACAACTGGAAAAGGACATATGACTAAGTGAACAAATATCTCAAAAGTCTCATATAGACCTTGAAGACTTAAAGGGATAGTTCACGCGAGATGCAGTTGTGATGCAGTCTGTTCAGTTTGGCAGCTGCAGCCAAAATACATCACAATGCTTTCCTATGGGATATCTGGTGCTCTATTCACACCAGTGCAGTCTGTACTGATGCAGTCAGAAAAAAATATTGCTTGCCCTATTTTAGCTGCCTCGGATTGCACTGGACCGCATCAAAACGCATCAAAAAAGCATGCAAACGCACTAGAACACACCTGAAATCCAATTTTAAGCAAAAAAACAAAACGCAACAATCGCGGTAAAATCTTGGTAAAATCGCAGTAAATCACGGCAAAATGCATCGCATTGCAACTGCGCAGACACACGCAGTTCTGGTGTGAACTAGCCCTAAGAAGCTTTAAAGTAAAATAAAAAGCGCCACATGAATAAACCGTATCCAATCAAATGTAAACTCTAGATTCAATGAAATAGTGTACAGTATATAGACACAATCTAAGCTGCTGCAGTTCATCCCTTATTGATCTGATTTATGTGAACTGAAATCTGAAAGGTTGAATTGGGTAATCATATTTTGTTCATCATTCTTGCACTGCTTTATTAAACCTGAAGTCCAAACAGAAAACAAAATATGCATATAAATCCATCCAGTTCTGAGATTTCCACATCCTTTCTGCGCAGCATAGTCGGGAAGATGACACCACAATCTCTGTTACAGTTGCAAACTACAGAAGCGATACAGTAGTGTAATCTCTTCACTCCTAGCCTGCTGCTTGGACAGTAGAAGAGCAGCAGCAGACTGATCAGGTCATCTCTCTGCTCACTCTACTCTCTCCTACTATCAGTGTATTTCTTTGTCAGTACATATGCATGCAGCACACCTGGCTGGATCCCATTCCTGCCACCCTCTCTGCTAGTCTAACTGTTGTTGTAGAGGGCACTGCAAGAGACTAATACCAAGTCAAAATCAGATAATCGCACTAGTTGTGTTTAAATAACAAATTTAGTGATTTCTTAATGACTACCTATAGTAGTGTCACATACAATCTATTACATTGTCAGGCCAATCTAATAACATCCTTTGAGGAAGTAAGTATTCATTTAGACAGAGGAATACCAGTAGAAGTGGTGTATCTTGACGTTGCTAGAGCATTCGATACAACACCCCACAAATGTTTAATTCCCAAACTGAGGTCTATCGGTTTGGATGAAATTGTATATACATGGGTGGAGAAATGGCTGCACAAACGGATCCAGAGGGTAGTAATAATTGGGTAATTTTCTAATTGGGCAAAAGTTATGAGTGGGGTGCCCCAGGGTTCGGTCTTGTTAGCGATTCTGTTTATCTTATTCATTAATGACAGAGAGATTGGAATAAATAGTTCAGTCTCGTTTGCGGATGATACTAAACTGTGTGGGGCAATACATTCTCAACAAGACCTAGATAAAATTGAGGCATGGACTGCAAGATGGCAAATGCGATTTAATATTGAAAAATGCAAGGTTATGCACATGGGAGCAAAGAACGTGTGTGCAAACTACTACACTGGGGAAGCTGGACATTGTTCTTGGGGTGTTCAGAGATCACAGATTTGGCAATAGTAGGCAATGCCAAGCAGCTGCCAGCAAAGCAAACAGGATACTGCCCTGCATTAAAGGAGGGATTTTGGCAAGGGATAAAAACATAATCCTACAACTATATAAAACACTAGTTCGACCTCATCTTCAGTATGCGGTTCATTTCTGGTCACCAACGCTCAGGAAAGACGTCTCTGAACTTGAGAGAGTTCAGAGAAGGGCTACAAAATGAATAAGAGGGATGGAGAGTCTGAGCCATGAAGATCGCCTCCAGAAATGAAACTGTTTCTCCTTAGAAAGGAGGCACTTAAGAAGGAACCTAATTGCAATTTTTTAAATCATTATCATGGGGGCCAATTTTCTAAATCATGGGGACCACAATATTCGGAATAAGATGTTTACATTGAGAACTCTATGGATGATATGAGGACACAACATGAGGTTAGAAGAGAGGTGCTTTAATCTTAGAGTGCACAAGGGTTTTTTTTTACTGTGAGGGTAGTAAAAATGTGGAATTACCTTCCACAGTCAGTGGTATCCACTGATATAGCATTGATAAATTCAAAATTTAGATGAGTTTCTTAGTTCAATAAATATAAAAGGATATGGAAACTACTAGAGTCAAGTATATACAGACACACACACACACACACAGGTTGAAATAGATGGGCCCGTGTCTTTAATCAACCTCACCTACTATGTAATGTGTGTCATTTAAATCTATCTGCTGTTCAGCTTTACAGGAGATATAGAGGCACCAACATCACATTAGATATTTAGAACAAGCATTTTGAGATAAATAAAAAGGCTTTGTTCTTACGCGCAAGGACACTTCTTCCGAGGTTGCCCAGTCCAACCTAGTATATGTGCATCTCTAATCTTTGCTTCCAGTTGCTCTAATAAAGATAAACTTACACATATCACTAATGCCCTAATACCCTACCAGACTGTCATTTCTCAGGGTTCACTAGACGATAGGGCCTGGCTGTCATACCTTCAACTGACTAGTTACTACCGCTCAATACGCTCCATCCCTGACACCTCTCGGACCCTCACTCCCTTTGAACTTTTATGTGTCGCCTCCACCCCTACGACTCATCTCATATCCTTGCTATACCAGATGCTTCTCTCTCATTACTCCACATCATTACCCTCTAACACTCACGCATGGACTAGGGATGTAGACTCTGCCTTGACCCCCATGAATTGGGATAAGGTCTTCATTTTTACTCATAGCCTGGCAATGTCCTGTAAATTACAGGAATGCAACTTCAAACTGCTTCCCCCATGCTAGCATGGTTGAATAGTTTAAATGATATTAAGCGTATGGAAGAAATGGTCGCTACGGATATTGACCGTAATGAATCTTTCCGACAACTGTGGGGGCCCTGGATTTACTTCCAGGACTCTGCTGTTTTTCCTGAATTACTGACTACTGTTTAATGTGTAAGCTTTTTCATGATATGACTGTCCTTATGCCTTCACATATATGCCACTCTTTCCTCGACTCAATATTCACTGGCCATTGTGTACCGATATCTGGTCCCATAATCTATATCCCTTCCTTACCTTTCCCTGATGTCTTTGCTGTATTGTTTCATCCTGTCCCGTCTTGTCCTGCGTCTACAGGTTTGTCCCCCCCCCCTACCCCGTCTATTCTGGTATACTGCATTGTTCTGGTTCATTCTATTATAACCTATCATCTGATACACGCCGCTTAGGCTCCCTTTGATATTGTTATTAGTAATACTCATGACCTTAGCCGAAGCTGAAATGTAACATGGACATTGTACGTATACCTGTTTATGCATCTGCTGTATGTTTTACCTTCTCCTAAACTAATAAACTTGATTTGTTCAAACTTACACATATCACTCTTCCACTTTCTCTGCAGATGTTGGGAAGAACTACTCATGAGGCGGCCATAATTGACTCTGGCGCATGTTGTTTCATGGCCAAAAACTTTGCTCTTAGACACCAAGTTGCATTGCAATCCCGAATACAACCCCTGATCATCCAATTAGCAGACAGGTCTAATCCCAATTCTGGCCCCATCACCCAGGAGACCTGCACTCTACTTACCTTTTCCATGGAGGGACATAAAGAATATCTCCGCTTTGATATGATCTCTTCTCCTCTATTCCCGGTAATTCTGGGATACAAGCACACAACTCCTTCCTTTTTTCCCCCACTCTGGAGTCTGATACTTCTGTTCCAGCAGTACAGGACAGGGTCCAACTTCTATAATCTAATATCAAAGTGCTACAAGAGACCATTGCCAAGGCACAACAGGACAACAAAGCTTATTTTGATAAGAAAAGGTGAGGGGATCTGGATCTCAAACTCGGGGACAAGGTATGGCTGTCCACCCTGAACCTAAAGATGGCTTGCCCATCCAAAAAATTGACAAAGAGTTTAATTAGCAGCTAAATACATTTAGTTGCTAACTAAATGTTTTAGTGTGCACCAAGCAACCGACAATTGAATGATGTGTATCAAGCCACCCGCAAAAAAGAAATCGAGGACATACACCCTCAATTTTTTGGGGGGCGGATTGCTTGAGAGTGCTGGTTGCTTTAATGCCAGACAACGTGGTGCTTACTGTATATATATATATA
>NW_017307963.1:92844-102893 GCF_000935625.1 Nanorana parkeri | reverse complement strand
ATATATATATTGTGGCAGTGTAAGCCAATGCCACGGTGTAGTTTGGCAACTATGGCACCCAGGACAGAGGGGCTGAGAGGGTCCAGAGTGTAAACCATTTAATAAGGAAGAACCCGACCTTTCAGATTCTCCCTGGCACTTCTAAAAAATAGCCGGCAGCTAGGACTAAAAAGGTAAACCAACTTTTTAGTCCCTGCTTTAGCAGCCAGGAGTCTGTTTACATGCCAACGCTGTATAGTTGCTTCGGCGCCAGCAAAAGGTTTAATATGGAGTTGCCCCCCTTTGCAGTTGTAGGAGTCTCCACTCTGCTGGGAAGGCTTTCCACAAGATTTTGAAATGTTCCAGTGACAAGTTGGGCCCATTGAGCCAAAAGAGCATTTGCGAAGTCTGGTACAGACGCTGGATGAGCAGACCCGGCCTTTCAACTTGTGTCCCTATTTATTCTAAAATTGTTCAGTAGGGCTGAGGTAGGGACTCTGTGTAGGTCTCCTGAGTTCCTCAACAACAAACTTATCAAACCATGTCTTCATTGAGCTGGCTTTGTATAGGGACACAGTCATGATGGAACAGAAAAGGGCCTTCACCTAATTGTTACCACGAGGTTGGAAGAGCACAATTGTCTAAAATGTATATAATGCAGTAGCATTAAAACGTCACTAAATCTAATTTAAAAAAAAAAGATGTATTCTATATCTGAATCCGAACTTTTCCCCTGGTAACAGCAGCATCGGCCAGCACATCCACATGTTAAAATTCTGCTGCTGAAATTTCTGTTATGAGGCTGGTTAAGTTTGGTCTCTATGGTCCCAACACATGTGGGAAGATAGCTAAACCTCTTCACAGGCTCCCAAGATGGACTATAATAGTACGTTCCGATGCACCCAGCACTGGCACCTACAACTACAAGCAGCATAAACCTCCCATTGATAAAATATGCAGGCAGCACTGCTCGTGGGATCCATGAGTGAGAATAGGAGCAGGAAAAGAGCAAGTACTCCATGGTCCTATCCTGCTCTTTGCAGATCTCTACCGCCAGATAGACATGTGCGATTCGTTACGAATCGAAATTCGTACGAATTTTCCTGAAATTCCGAATTTCGGAGCATCCGAAATCCGAATGGCAGTTTCCGAATTATATCCGAAATACGAAATTCCGTTAACGAATTTCGGATCTGAATTTCTTTGAAACGGGAACTAATATTACCCCTATAAAATGTAAATGAGGATGAACAACATGACAAGATTTTTTTTTTAATCCGAGATACGGATCCGCTGCTGCTGAGAGTTGCATTACAAATACAGGCAGGAAATACGAAATTCCGTTGACGTATTTTCATTCCGTTACGAACATTCGTTATATTGAAGGTTAAAAGCAAAGTACATTTATATTGGAGTTGATGGTAGTTTTTTTTAAAGTCCAAAATACGGAATTCGGAATACGGAATCCGTTAACAGGAATCATATTTCGTTTTGGTTGACCAATCAGAGGTTCTCTTCTGCTGCTGAGAGTTGCATTACAAATACAGGCAGGAAATACGAAATTCCGTTGACGTATTTTCATTCCGTTACGAACATTCGTTATATTGAAGGTAAAAAGCAAAGTACATTTATATTGGAGTTGATGGTAGTTTTTTTTAAAGTCCGAAATATGGAATTCGGAATACGGAATCCGTTAACGGAATTCGTATTTCGGATAAAAAAAACAACTACCACTCCAATATTAACAAAGGTATTTTGATTTTTAACTTCATCATAACGAATGTTCGTAAATGTACGAAATATAACCGCCACTAACGAAAATTCGTATTTCGTCCGAATCCGAATTGAGTTCAGTTACGAATGACGACATACGAAATAACGGATATTCCGAAACGAAACAGAACACATTTTTTGACGGCGCACAAGTCTACCGCCAGATCCTTTGACAGTCTCTGTATCTCTGCTGGTGGCTCTTTTTTCACTAACAGGTTTGCAAGAAAATGTTGTTTTTTTTTCAAACACTTTAATATTTTTTTTATCTAAACTGTCTTTTAATGAGCGGCTCCATAAGAATACAGTCTGGACCAATGTCAATTTTACTTTCTCCAGTGACTGCATAGCTCCTGGGTCACATCAGCATGTGAGATAAGTCTCTATATAGCACAGGGAACTTATTTTAAAGATATATGGATGATAGTGACATAGTGAAAAAATAGAGCAGAGTCTACGGGGAGAATTTATCAAAACTGGAGCAGACAGTCTAGAGTTGTCCATAGTAGCCAAATCAGCTTCTCTTTTTCAGTTTGTTCAGTTAAGCATTGAAAAATAGAAGCTGATTGCTTTCCGTGGGCAACTGCTCCTGATTCTGTCTGTCCCAGTTATGATACATTCCCCTCTATATCTCTACACTTATTTATGGTATGTCGGGAGAATGCAACACCATTATGTAAGTAAAGAGAAACTTATTTGCTATATTGTGGAAGAAAAAACAAAAAGTGAAGTTGGGCAAACACTCAGAGTCAGCAGTCGAAATTTGAGCAATTTGTGGCGCCCTCCCAACCAACAAAAATCTATTTTTCAATGGACTTTTGTTGAAGCAGCTAGTTCAGAAATTATTGGTTGAATAGTGGCTTCAGCCAAGCATGCCTGCTACTGTCTGTTTACAATAGCCAGCAGAGAATACCCCCATCTACGCTGTTTAGCATGGATGGGAGAACTGAGCGCTTTCTCTTCTTCATTCCCCTCCTGTCCCTCTCTGCTCCTCTAGTTCTCATTGGAGGGATAGACAGGTAAGGGACGGGCACAGCTGTCACTGGCTCTAGAGAGGCAGAACCAGCTATCAGTCAGGCAGCTGGGTGGGTTCCGACAATATTGTCAGTATCATTCCAGGCTGTGGTGTGGATCTGTGCTATCAACATATAGAGGGCAGTAGCCTGCTATCTGCTGACTTTGAGTCACAGGAGGACATTAGTAAATGTCCTCCTGTGACCCAAAAGACACGTAAAGCAAAAAAAAAAAAAAAGGTTTGACTTTAATTCTCTTTTATGGACAAAGACTTCTACACTTTTTCATAATGAAATGCCTTCTATATATTTGAAGTGACTTCTTCCAAGCTATACCATCCTACTTGATATACCATGCTATGTGACCCTTTAGTGGAAACACCTGAGCTCAATAATTTGTGGGGTGTTCACTTACATACAAATAACTCTGAATTTTTGTCGGTGAGAGGAATAACAGCCTAACCAGTGAGGAATTTCTGCTACTAAAGAAGGGATTGGATGTTCATTGGCAATGCACAGTGCTTTCCCTTCCGGAGAACTACAATGCAATGAAATAATGTTACATAGTTACATAGTTAGTCAGGTTGAAAAAAGACACAAAATAGATCAAGTTCAACCTATAGTGAAAAAACAAAAAAAAACAAAAAGGAAAGACCTCCAAAATCAGAACCCTGTGCCCGCAGTTATCCACATTTGATCCAGAAGAAGGCATAAAGTCCCTATAAACCCGTGGCTCTCAACTGGTGGGTCATGACCCCATGTTCAGTGGTTTGCATTGGTGAGAGGCACCGCCATAGCGCAGCACTGTCAGTTCACATGCCGAGCAGCCATTCAAATGATGTTGCCCGGTGCCGAGTGTCAGCTTGAGGTGGGGTGGGCTGGAGGTATGGCCGTGAGGGAGATTCCTCCATACGAACATTGCTTACAGCTCCCTCACATGACTGGAGTGATGCCACATTCTGGCTCCCGGCACCTCTACAGAGAGTGCAAGGGAGCTGTACAAGCAATGCACATATGGATGGAGCTCCATCACAGCACAGCAGCCCACACTGGACCCCTAACATTTTTTGGGAGTGTGTATGTGAGAATATCTGTGAGTGTGTGATATTGTGTCCGTGGTTGTGTGTCTCTGTCATTGTTTTTATCGTAAACTACCACGCAATCGCACCTACTGTTGGTTCTGGTGCCGGAGTTCGTTGCGTTGCAATTCATTTGAATGGCACTCAAACACACCTCCAGCCCACAGTTTAATCAATTGCACCAGAACATGCGGTTCTGCAATGCAGTGCGTTTCAGTGCGGTGCGACTTGGGTCGCGACTTAATGACCAAGGACAAATGTGGGTCCTGAGGTTATACAGTTTGAGAACCACTGCTATAAAGCATTGTTCAATTTGCTCCAACAGCGGAAAAACAATTGCTTCCGTGATCCCATACGGCAATCGGATATTCCCTGGATCAACAATATCTGGTGTTTTTTTACTTACAAAATATAAAAAAAATTGAAAAATAATAAATTGTGTTCTGCAATAAGATATAGTTACTTACTATAAACAATAAGCTGGACCTGTTCGCTCACTGTTAAGCTCCCACTCAGGAGACTTAGTAAGAATGTTCGATTATCTGCGTTTGTCAGCTGGTCCATTCTGAGTGACCCATTGAAAAACAGTTCACACATCATACTATTGCATCTGTTGAAGTATGCTGGGTTTGAACCAGGAGAAAGAGATGCAATTGTAGTAGAAGTACCATCCAGCCTCCAGATTATCTGATGTTGTGGACTGACCACTGCATCCTTTGGATAGAGGAGTACCGATCCACCAATGGGGGCAGTAATCTGAGCAAATGCTGATAGCACACCTGGAAAAATCAAAAGGCAACGTCATTATGCAGGCTCTTGTGTGCTTTCTGAGTAACTGAACCACCCCTTTATTCTAAAGCCTTCCTTCTATTCTGTTTATAAGGGATCATTTACACAAATAACAAGAAACCCGTACATATATGTGACAGGCTGAGACTCTCCACAGCTGTTCCCATGTAGTCACTCAATGACTGATACCCTGTGGTTAGGGAAATAGGTGCGCATACAGTTCATGTCTAGGGTTGTAAATCTGACCCTATCCACTAGACAGCAGAGATGGAGGAATCTCCTCTGCCAGCTATTGTATTTTGACCATTACTGTAAGGGGGACGTTCCTCCCACTGGCCCCCAATGTTACACGCATTTTTAAGGGTTCTTCTGGGATAAAAAGATTGAGAAAGACTGTTCTAAAGACTAGAAAACACTTCTAATTTGTGTTATGTACAAGAGGACATGGGGATTTCCAATAGTCCTTTCCTGTTTCTATTGTCCTGATACGTTACGGTGAGTGAGTGCCGTCATCCTAAACCAGTGGTGGCGAACCTTGGCACTCCAGCTGTTTTGGAACTACAAGTCCCGTGAGGCATTGCAAGGCTCTGACAGCCACAGACATAACTCCCAGAGGCAGATGCATGTTGGGATTTGTCATTTTGGCATAGCTGGAGTGCCAAGGTTCGCCACCACTGTCCTAAAGCCATCTTGAGAGCAACTGCTTTAAAAAAAAAAAAAAAGTTTAAAATCACACAATTAAAAAAGGGTTTATATGCTTTGTCCCAGTCTGCCAACTGCCCTCCTAAGTTGTCTCCCCATGACATGTCCTTTGGGGTGACAATCAGGGCCGGATTTCCCACAAGACCAACCAAGGCCCGGCCTTGGGGTAGCAGGGAGTGGAGGGGCAGCAGGGGTGTAGAATTTATATCTCCCGATGCCCAAGACATGCAGTTCCGGGCGCTGGACGTGTAGTTTTCTACGTTTAGCCCTGCTGTAGGCAAGCAGAGCTAAATGTACAGCAGTGAAGCTGCCACTTGTTTTGTACATGTGATCCCGGTGATGTTGCCGAGATCGCTCGTATGCAGCCAGCAGGTCTGCCATTCTCCATGGAGGGGGGTGCTCTGAGGAACCTGGCCTTGGGGCAGCAGAGAGTAAATCCGGCCCTGGTGACAATGCTTTGTCCCAGTCTGCCAACTGCTCTGTACATTGTCACCCTGTTACATATCCTTTGGGGTGGCAATGCTTTGTCCCAGTCCGCCAACTGCCCTCCTACATTGTCTCTCCCCATGACATGTCCTTTAGGGTGACAATGCTTTGTCCCAGTCTGCCAACTGCTCCCTATTTTTTCACCCTGTTACATGTCCTTTGGGGTGGCATGATTTGTCCCAGTCTCTCAACGTCTCTTTTAAGTTGTCATCCTGTTATATGCTCTTTGGGTGGAAGGTATAGGAGACCATGATGGTGCTCATTGTTAAGGCATGTTCCCCCATCAGGAAAACCACCGGCTAAATGTATTTAGATAGAACGTGGTTTTAAATAGGCTGCAGAAGATCAGCAGCCCTGAGATGCAAAACGAATGAAATACAAGGTAAAAACAGTATATTCTAACATGATACACTGTGACACTATGATACACAGTGCTTTAGATAACTATGGTTAGAGTTCACATCTACTTTAAGAAACTCCAAAAGCTGAAAATGTATAGCTGTGGGATCTGACAACTGAAAATTAATTCAGATTTCTGGCTGGACAGCCCTCGAGATCACTAAAACTGCAGCATTAGATACTCTTAGCTGGTAGAGCCCCCCATAAAGTGGTGACCTTACCTGCCATACAGAGAAGAGCCCCCTGGAAGAACATCATTGTGCCCAGCAGTAGAAGAACCTCTATGCAATGTATGCAATGTGTCCTGTCACTGTATGTCTCTGAGTGAGAGTATGCAGAGGAAGGTTATCAGTTCTCTTGTGGGTACATGACGTGTGACTACCATTAACGCTTTTATAACACCAATACTTCTGTTGAATTGGTTGTGTGTAAAAATCGTGCTGTGTTTTGTAATGTGCACTGATTGCTTCAAGGGTAATTCCTCACTCAACTGAATGAATGCTGCTGAACGCAAAGAACTCCTGACTTCATATAGCTCTTAAACTGTAGGTTGTCCCCCAAAAATAAAATTTTTATGAAATGATAAAAAAATGATAAAAAATAAAAAGTTAGAAAAAAATAAAACACTGCCGCCCCCGCCATTTGGTTGCCCATCTCTATGTGGGATAAAAAGATATGATTTTCCCTTTTCTCCAAATAATTCCAATAAATAGTAAAGAAATAAATGTAAAATGTAATAAAAAGTCAAGATTGGAAGCCGTTCCTTCTTGAAGTCATTGTGAAGAGTACCGCTAATTTCCCCTTGCTCCTTTTTTTTATGATGGAAAATTCTGAACTATGAGGTGAGTGAAAAGCACTCACCTCATAGTTCTCCTTTAAAGCTGAACCCCAGCCGGATATTAAAAATACAGCATTTAATCCAATTACATACTCGCTGAAGAGCAATTACATGTGTTTTCACGTATGCTACTATAAATATCTGAATCTGTTTTTATATAGACTTATTATGATCCCCTTCACAGGTGGAATCAGATTAAGGGCTGGTTTACAGTACGCATGCACGCGGTTTTGGCTATCTTACGCATGCGTGCTGTCATGTGTGTTTGACGTCACATGCATGGCCGGATTTACTCTCTCTGCTGCCCCAAGGCCAGGTTTATCAATGCGCCCCCCCCTTTCCCCCAACATGGAGAATGGCAGACCTGCAGGCTGCATACAAGTGATCTCGGCGACATTGCCGAGATCACTTGTACAAAACAAGCGACGGATTCCCCGCTGTACATTTAGCTCTGCTTGCCCAAAGCAGGGCTAAATGTAGAAAACAACTACCTCCCTGGCGCTAGGAACTGCATGTCCTGGGCATCCGGAGATAGGAATTCCACACCCCTGCTGCCCCTCTACTCCCTGCTGCCCCAAGGCTGGGACTTGGTTGGCCTTGTGGGAAATCCGGCCCTGGTCACATGCTGATGTCATCACGTCTGAGGAGCAGTAGAGAGAACCTGAAAAGAGGCGGAGTTCATTATATGTGATCGTTCTTTTCTTATCTTGCGAGCAGTTTTTATCTATTTTATTAAAGCGTGTTTTTAAAACTTACTACAATATGAGCCCTTAAATAGGTCTCCCTTCTGAGCGATTGAGAATAACAAATTGTTTAAGATTCTTGCTGGTGGAGTTAATTAACATGGTGAGATATCAGAAGTAAAGCTGGGAAATAGTTATTTCTTGACTTATCACGGTGGTGATAGCTATATTGGACATTTTATAATTTTATTGGCACTGATATATTGAAAAATATAATTGAATTTCTACATTTAAATTTTACATGGGATTTCATAATTTTTCACATATATTGTTGATATTAGAGTTTAATTTTATAGCGCAGTGCAATTTGATATTTTTTATAATTATTGGGTGTCTGCAGTGTCCGACACATTCGGCTGCACTAGCACTGCTGGAGGGAGTAGGGAACTGTGAGCCTAGATGCATTCGCAATCTACCAACGTTAGCATCTACCATCACTTACAATGGATGCCACTCCTTGATGTTTATAAGTTTTAGTTTCCTGCAGAATCGGCTGGTCCCATGAGCACTGGTCCTGATATCCAGTTTTAGGGTGGCTCCTTTTCCTTGCAGGGTCCTATGGAGCCACCCTTGTGTGTGCTATCAAGCTGTGCATGTCTCCACAAGCACACAGGCACAACAAGGCAACACACTGCACTCCCATTGCTATCCACTCTTTCCATCTCTAAGCTGTAGATTAACAACTGCTGTGCTCTCTCCCTTGTGATCTTGTACTGAACAGGAAGTTCAGGGAATCCGAGCTGAGAGAGTTGGAGCTGTTTGCATGACTGTTACCAACAATATAAAAAAAAATACTTTGCCCCATCAACATGCTGGAGGGACTGCGGCCAGATTGATAGTTTATACCATATCCTTTGGACTTGTAAAAGTCTTACGAGCTTTTGGAGACGGGTCTTCCAACAGATATCACTGATAACGGGTATACTGACACCCCCCTGTTGTCAATGGGACTGGCAGAGTTCCCCCTTAATTACCGGACTATCATTTCCCATATATTGTTAGCAGCTAGATTAACCATTGTACATCACTGGAAGAGCTTGAACGCTATCCATCATTAACCTTCACCAAGCGTACGAAAAATGTATGTCCTTTCGAGATGGGTCTCACGACAGATTTTGCAATACATGGAAGTATTGGCATATTTGAAAAGATAAATTATCACATCAAAAACTAGTATATACATATATTTGTATAAGCGAATCCCCCTCATTGGGAGATATATCAATGTCCTTGCTCATGGCTCTGTGACTACCTTTCCTCCCTTCCTCTTAGTCTATACCTCTATCCCTTTTTTTGTATACCATTTGCTATCTCTCTCCCCCTTTTTGGGGACATTGTTGATATTTACTATATACATGTAAGTTGTGTATATGTTTTTGTACTACCTGTACAATCCCATATACATGAGTAGCGCTACCCCCGTAGGAGTCGCTGGTTGTAACGGGTCTTTCTGTCCCCCGGCACCAATGTACCACCCAATGGTAGATCCACAGCACATCAACACACCTTAAATGAGTTTTTTAAAGAATTTAATGACTGACCCATGCAGAATAATACTAATAATGGTTAACCAGTTACATACAATGCAATACATGACAGCTAAGGCACTCTGACAATCAGTAACCGCGGCTATCATTTGCCTATCCGGAAACCAATAATGCCAGACTGTCTCAGGGATAAGTCTGGAGACAGAAGTTTAGCAACAATATCTCCCCTAGGAAGTGTCACACCCCCTCTGGACTACTGGTCAGTAGTGAGGTCCTAGGCTAGCCAACGTTGGGGCCCATACTGTGTAGCAGAAGTGTAAAAGTACACAATCACATTGGCCATGAGGCCTCTCACCACCCCCAGGGTTATCTTGGAATCGATGATGTCTTTCATCAATAGATGGCAGTCCCTCTTTCGTCAGAACGACACTTCTGGGGAAGAAGAAGTCGTCTATGGTCTCCTGAAACACATCACCGCTTGTCTAGGGTCAACAGGAATACATCACCGCTCGTCTAGGGTCATCTAGGGTCTCAGACACGATCACCGCTGGCTCCGTCCACTTCCGCTCCCTCAGCTGTGCCGACTGGGCCACTCCAGTGGCTGGATCGGCCGTACGTCTAGGCCGCAATGCTTCCGCCTATCACGTGTCCCTTGGTCTCCATATAGGCACTCAATTACGTTATCTTAGGTGCACAACCGAACGATAGTCCTTTCACACTCCGGTATATAGCCTGTGTGTCCCTACCAGACAAAGGTGACCACA
>NW_017307963.1:64273-92757 GCF_000935625.1 Nanorana parkeri | reverse complement strand
GTATGGTTACAAGGGAAGTACATGTATTGTAAATGTCACTTGATGAGGAACATCAGTAGACAATAAAATAACAGTGCGTCTCTACAATCTATATTGGACTTACAGTAAACAAGACTGCTGGAGTTCTGAAAAATCCCTTCTCTTGTCTTAGATTTCTTTATTGTTTTGTGCGTTCTATTCACTATTGTGTTAGAGTTCTATAATTCTGTGTTTAGTGACTGCAAGAGTATAAAACAGTAACAGGAAAATCTGGAATATTACAGAATATTCAGAGCAGAAAGTCACTTGCCATAGACCTGAATGCAGGATTGTGAATTGAATTGAAGCATCACCATTTAATAGTGCAACTGAATCTTTATTCAATGGAGAGTTAAGGGGACAGTATAGTAGTAGCCGATGCATTTCGGGGGCTCATACAATTGCCCACTTCGTCAGGGCTCACTAAGGGAGAACATGTATTAGGATCGTGATGGCTTGAAATTGGATACCATTTTGTCCAGTGTGTAAATATGCATAGAGCTCTTCAGCAGTTGATTTGACAGCCTGCAATGCATAGAGAAGCACAAAGACCCGGTGATATCAACACTGGGTTTAAAATAAGGTCTGTAAGGCAAAATGAAAAGATTTTGTTAAAAAAAAGTGTATGCAAAATATGAGCAGGTTAAATTTCCGCTTTGAAGGCGTTGTACACAGCGTATACTATCCTGTTATAACATCCGCATTGTAATAGGAATACATACTAGAGTTGTTTTGATAATGCAATCAAAGCTAAAATCCCTTTTATGTGGTGAGCGCTGCCTTCCGTCTGCCCATCACATTCAACATCTTTCTGGATTTCCAGTGTGCTTTGTATCTCTTTCCCTGCTGCTTGATGTGATGTAATCTCCATTTCTCAAGATTACATATCTGATCATGCATTGCTTCCAGCAAGCAATGATAATGTTACATTGTTCAGATGTTGAGTTGTAGTTTAGACGTCAGGCCCTGTAAGAGTGTTAATACAGGGAAGTGCATATTCACAGGGCTGAGTGGAATTGTGTCAGTGCATTGAGGAAGTACATTCTATGGGTATCGTCAATAAGTAACTTTACAAACTTCTAGAGTGACATAGTAGACCACAGATTGAATAATAGCTTGCAATGCCAGGCTGCGGCAAACAAAGCAAGCAGAGTACGGTCTTGTATTAAAAAGAGAAATGCACTGTAGAGACAAGTCTATAATTGTGCCACTTTATAAATCACTTGTTCGGCCTCATGTCCTTGAGCTGGAAAGAGTCCAGAGAAGGGCAACCAAACTAATTAAGGGGATGGAGGACCAAAGCTATGAGACAAGGTTACTAAATTTAAACATGTTCATGCTGGAAGTGAGGAGATTAAGAGGGGACATGATTCTGATGTACAAATGTTCAACGGGGGTAGCAACATCAGCCATAAACTTTTTACGGTAAACTCCAAAACAATGACCAGAGGCCACCACCTAAAATTGTATGTAACTGGATGTGCAGCGCTCAGGATCACCAGTGAGTGAATTAAATCAGTGTTGGCATAATGTCTGTGAGTAAAACCTCTGTACTTCCTGGTTGCGTGTGATACCGAGAAGTGTAGCCCCGACGCGTTTCGCCATACAAAGACGTCTTCAGGGGATCGCAGGTCTAACTCCCAATATCACACTTCAATCAATTTATATTCACCTCTAAGTCAATCTAAAAAACAGCCACTAGATGTCCTCAGAGGACCATTGGAAACCAGTCTCTTGTCCGAGTTTAACATGAAGATTACACGTTCTTACTCATATATAAACGATTCACAGAGATCATTCGTTTACCATTATTTTAACCCCTTCTTAATGGCAGACAAATATAAAAGGCAGTAGGGTACAATACAATAGGCGGTATAATACAATATAATACAATATAGAACGCATTAGAACAGAACCACACAAACAAAATTCTTATTAATACGGCAATTACATTAAGCCATCATTTATCAAGATGCTATTTCATTATCTAGCTGCCGGCTCTATATATAAAATATTATCTGCCTCTAGTCCACCCTCATGTGGGATCGCAGTGTATAGTGATGTCACATCTATGGTGGCTAGTATCGTATTCTCATTTACTTCTATGTTCTTTAATACGTTTAAAATATCTTTGCTATCTTTCAGAAAAGCTTTGGTCTTAGCCACCAATGGTTGTAGATGCCAATCAATTAGTTCCCCTAATCTAGCTGTTAGGGATCCTATCCCACTAACAATCGGTCTTCCAGGGGGTGTCCTCATATTTTTGTGTATCTTTGGTAAAAAATACATAATCGGAGTTCTACTTGTTGAAGGTACTAGATAATCTCTCTCTTTTTTCGTTATTAATTCATTTCTAAAAGCCTTCTGGACCAGTTTTTCTAATTCCTTTCTAAATGGTATAGTAGGATTTTTATTAAGTTTTTCATAAGTATCTGGTGTTTTTAAGATGTTTATCATCTCTTTAATATAATATTCTTTATCCATGACCACTACCCCTCCTCCTTTGTCAGCCGGTCTAATCACTATATCTCTCCTTTTTTCCAGTGATTCTATTCCTTTATTAATGAAAGCTTTATTCTGGACATTCCTAAATTCTAGACTTTTCAAATCCTCCTCTACTAGATGTTTAAACACATCAACAAAATGGTTTGCTGTTGGTTTTGAGTTGAAGACCGATTGGTTCTTTAACGAGGTGTGTATGTATTTGCTCTCCTTAGGATCATGGGTGTTGATTCTCGGAAAAATAAGAAAAATATGACTCTTTTTAATGGCATCGGGTTCTACCCATGCAAGTACTGCATAGGTTGTAGGACCACAGGTATCAAAACTAGAAATAAAATAGAAGTTTTCAAATCCAATACAACGCATAAAAGTTACCAAATTAAGAAATGTATATCATGCCATAGTCGGTATGTAACCTATTTATTGGAGTGCCCTTGTGGGCTCCAATATGTTGGTAGAACAACTAGGCAACTAAAGAAAAGGATTGAAGAACATATCAACAATATAAAGAAAGGTTTTATGAAACATAATCTCTCCAGGCATTTCAGACTTTTTCATAACTGTGATCCAAGACAGCTAAAAATCACGGGGATTGATAGTGTAGAGAAACACTGGAGAGGCACTAACCTCATCCAGAGTGTTTCTCAAAACGAATCTAAATGGATTTTTAGGCTGGATACCCTAACACCAAAAGGGTTAAATGTTGAATTTTATCTAAATTGCTTTTTAACCAATAAATAATCTTTGTATGTATAACAAGTTCATCCAATTATAAACATAATCCAGTTTTTTATTAATATTAATATTCATTTCATATACATATATTTTAAATATATTTTAAATATATTAATATTTTAGCATATTAATATATTAATATTTTAATAATTTGTTCCCCATACTTTTGTTGAAATGTATTTACCTATTTTTAAACAATATTAATAGTGGTTTCAATACCACAAATACCCATTCTAATAATATATATTTGATTTATGATTATCTGATGAAGTTATAAACATCGGATTATGATTAACTAATTTTCCTTATAGGAGGGCTGCTATTATAGATAATATTTTTATATATAGAGCCGGCAGCTAGATAATGAAATAGCATCTTGATAAATGATGGCTTAATGTAATTGCCGTATTAATAAGAATTTTGTTTGTGTGGTTCTGTTCTAATGCGTTCTATATTGTATTATATTGTATTATACCGCCTATTGTATTGTACCCTACTGCCTTTTATATTTGTCTGCCATTAAGAAGGGGTTAAAATAATGGTAAACGAATGATCTCTGTGAATCGTTTATATATGAGTAAGAACGTGTAATCTTCATGTTAAACTCGGACAAGAGACTGGTTTCCAATGGTCCTCTGAGGACATCTAGTGGCTGTTTTTTAGATTGACTTAGAGGTGAATATAAATTGATTGAAGTGTGATATTGGGAGTTAGACATGCGATCCCCCTGAAGACGTCTTTGTATGGCGAAACGCGTCGGGGCGGGGCTACACTTCTCGGTATCACACGCAACCAGGAAGTACAGAGGTTTTACTCACAGACGTGTGAGCGGCCGTTTTTAGCGATTTTAAATGTAAGTGGCTACTTTTTTTGTTTAATAAAGTATTCTGTTGACTACACCATGAGGAGTTCTTGTCCCTTTTATATTTTTTTGATAAAATACTGATCCATATGGTCAGTGGCGTAACAACCGGGGGTGCGGGGGGGTCACTTGCGCCGGGCGCAGGACTGAGGGGGGGCGCCGTCACGACCCCCGCTAAACGAAGCCATGGCTCCCTCTCCCTGACACGATCACCTGGCTGTCATCGGGCGGCCGCTCGCTCTTCCGAGGCCACTGCGGGCGGCCCTCTACACTGCCTGATTGGAGGGCGCGTCTGCCTAGATTTCTATCATCACTAACATGTTGCTGACACTGAAAATTTAAATTATTTTTGGATTCACAAATTATCTATTTTTGACCCACATCCAATCAACGAATTAGTCATATTTTTGGATTCACAAATTATCCATTTTTGGACTCACTTTCAATTAATGAATTATTTATAATATTATATATATTTCCACCCATTTTTGTATTCACTTTGCTATATATCACTTTGATAAGCTCGATATTTGTATGCTTTTTGTATATATATATTGTATATATATTTTTCGTATTTTTACGTTATTTCATATCTGGAATTTGTATTTATTTTATGTATCTGTGCATGATTTGAGACTTTTGTTCACTGACTATTATTGATTATTAACACTCTATTATGCCAACACTGATTTAATTCACTCACTGGTGATCCTGAGCGCTGCACATCCAGTTACATACTATTTGACCCTAGTGTCCCTAGTACAGCAGCTCTATTATATAGTTATACATTATTCATTTATTTATTTATTATATTTTTTATTTTTTCACTTGT
The DNA here is from genome assembly GCF_000935625.1 of Nanorana parkeri. Lineage (NCBI taxonomy): Eukaryota > Metazoa > Chordata > Amphibia > Anura > Dicroglossidae > Nanorana > Nanorana parkeri. Next base: position 87,808 of record NW_017307963.1, on the reverse strand, counting down.
TTAATTGAAGTATCCATATCGATCTACAAAGCGTGGATTATACATATTTTCACCACCTAAAATTGGTGGAGAAAAGATTTCAGCACAAGGGGCGTAGGGGGTTCTTCACAGTTAGAGCGGTTAGGGTCTGGAACTCGCTGTCACAAGCAGCGGTATCAGCTGAGAGTGTGGAATCATTCAAAAAACGTTTGGACAATTTCCTCAGGGACTGTAACATACAGGGGTACAGGTACACATAAGAATAAGCTCACACATGCACCCATACACATGTAGATGCACATGCATACATGCAATAGGTTGGACTTGATGGAGCTGTGTCTTTATTCAACCTCAAATACTATGTTACTATGTTACTATGTTATTAGGATTAGGATAGAATTCATGACGATGTGATATAGAAATACAGATTTATTTTTAGTTTTTGGACATTGATACGCTTTAAAATTATGGATTTCCCATCACCCTGCAGTAATTCCTTTCTATTACTCAGTCTTACAGGCTGAAGGGTATAGAATAGTATAGGATAGTCAGCATTATTTCACCCACTTTCTCCGAGCCCTGGCTATCATGGACATGCCCCCTGGGGGCAGGGTCAACATGCAGCCTAGGATCATAGTATTGCTGCACATCGCTCACATGTCATTACAAGAGAGCCATTCAGGGCAGCAAAAATCCCTTACAAAAGGTATGTATATCTTCATATATATTGTGAGCGGTAGGGGTTTAGAGAGGTAGGGGATGTATTTTTAAAATAGACTTGCACTTCAATTCAGAATTTAAAATCATCACTGAATCCTAATAACTTAGTTGGGTTTTTCAGGTGTACCACTTACCCCCTAAATAGCCTCTGGATGAATAGGACCCTCCCAGCCTGTCTAGGGTTTACAGTTCCACTGCTGCCCCAAAAGCACTCACCGACCCTTCAGTGGCGATAAACTGATTGGGGATCTTTTGCTTGCGGAGACTTTTATTAAACAACTTCAAATGATGGAATATATTACTACAGCTTTCACAGATACAGAGAGCCTTTAAGCCAACCTGGAAGTGTCTGTGAACATAGCTCCTGCCTGAAGAAAAATCGATGTTGTAGCTACCAGTCTATTGAGGAGAAAGCACCATATTTCAGTAAATGACCAACTTCCCAGGTTCCTCATGCGTGCTGAAATTCCACCATGGCATCCCCAAACTTCACTTAAGGCAGGCTTCAATCCAAGCACATGGTCAATCTCCCTGGGAAGCCAACATAGGAGGATCAGACAGACAATCTACACATGTCCCTTCACCAGGCCGAAGCCCAGGGGGAAAAACTGACTTCCCAAGGTCAGTCCTGAATACTTAGATCTTCTGCCAGCATGCGCCACTGGCTTTAATATCCCTGATGAAGGGGGTTTTCTGACACCCAAAATGCATTGTCTGTATATATCTTCTTGTTATTTGTGAATTGAGACAATTGTCTTGCACTCTTTTCAGTCTTGATTCATGTGGTTCCCTCATTCTGGCCATTCCCTCTTTCTGGAGGGCCCCCCGTTTTGTAAACAGCTGCCAGAACTGAGCCATCAGGGTCAATTATTGCTCCTGTTTGACTCAAGAAAGTTTGTGATCCCGCGCCTCATTTCCACTCCCCCTTGGATATTTCTTACCATGTGAGCAACAAAGTATGTTGAACCCTCCCTTGGGGAACATGGTCTGAATGCTGGGGTGATCAGCTCTCCCCCCTCTTGGGAAGCCAAGGATTGTGTCATTTCTTGAAAGTAAAGTTCATGCAAAATGATAGAGCTGTCTGGTGGAAGATAGTTAAGAGTATCCTCTATAAAAGAGACTGGGTACCTGCGTCACCATCAAAGAAGGGTAATGTTCGCTTTAATTTAAAAAGTCCTTAAATATTGTTTAATTTGGGAAGCAGTTTAATGTTTATTCTGTTCATGAGTAAAGCATCCAAATCTGACTGGACTATGTGGTTTGTCCTTGGGGGAAGGTGGGAGGGGATTGAACTCACCTCCAGAGAAAAATCTAGTAGGAGAGAGTATTTCATAGGCACCAGTTGCAACTGAGTAGAGCCCTAAAGTTGCAGGTAGAGTGACTGTAAGCCATGACCCTTTGGGAGCATTCCGCTAAAAGTAGCAGTCTGAAAAGTCTCCCTCTATCTCCCAAAACACGTTGGATTTGTGATGGTCTTTTACTTCAACTTGAAAAAATCTGTATGTGGACAATTCATTTTCTGTTCGGCGCTTTATTCTGAGATTGTCTCATTTAAACCACATGGGCCTTGAAGAGTCACCTGCAGATAATTAGATTATCTGCTTTAAAGGTAACAGTCTACTAATAAAATTCAGAGCTTGTGTAAATAGTATTTATGTGTTCAGTATCTCTTTTAATATATTTATAATATTTTGCAATGCTTGGCTCTCTGGTTGCCCCTCATGCACTGAACAGTGGAGACACAGCTATGATTGCAGTCACTGGGTAATCATCATTTTGACAAGTACAAGTACTTGTCAAAAGGCCCTGTATCGGGCCCGATTCCGATGCTAGCATCGGTATCGGGACATCCCTAATCACTGGGATTACTGGGATTGTGCTCTTAAAGAAAGGAAAAAGATTTGGTTTGAACTGTATTTCTCTTGAACTGTGGTGGATTCACTTAAGTTATATATCTTATTCCATTATTGTCCTTTGTTGTGTCATCTATCCTCATTTACAGGTTTCTTTATCAAAAACGAGTTGTGCCTCCCCAAAGCAACCACTCTGATTACAGTTATCATTCCCTATCATTTTCACTGATGGGTTAAATTATATTAATTGATGTGTGACAATGCACAGTTCTAGTTAATATTCATTTGACAAATGAGGCCACTAGATGTCAGACAATACTTGTCTAGGTGATGGCACATCGGTAGAGTTCATAGGCCGAAGGCTGGAGAAGGCTGCCTTCACTATTTCCTCAAGCTTCGCTATAAACAACTGTTGCTTTCTTTATGTTCAGCTTGCACATTCATTTTCTGCCTTATGAGCTGTATATAGATAGATGTCCCTAGCCTTTATCAACTCAAGATCCAAATTCAGAAGTGGTGAGCCCTGCAAAATAAAAAAAATAATTTTTTTTTTTTAAATGTTTATTCTCAGGGATGTAGAGACTCAAAATTGCTTGCCTTTACTTAATTAAGAGCTTAAACAATTCATACATTACATCTGTTTCCTTGATCATTCTATCTTAGATGTGTACCCACAGAAGGGAATGTTCTCTTGAACAGGGAGAAAAAGAACAGCGGCATTCCCCCAGAGGGCAACTCCAAAAAAATGGAATTCTTTTACTTTTCAGTATGATATCCTATTGGCCAAGAGAGAGATATCTATCCGAATACTAAGAGTACTGCACCTATCTCCTCCCCACATCCCAGCAAGGGGGCCTTACAAGCCTCCAAAGCAAACTTTTATTGTAAATACAATAGCTGGACAGCAGGGATCCCAACCTGAAAGAAGCCATTTCAGGGAGGTGTCCTTCTCATTTCAGGGAGGTGCCCTCTACGCCCATCCCCATCCGCGGAGGGGGGTTAGGGGGCTGGGAGAGAGCACCCCCCTGAAATGATGGCAGGTAGCACAGGAAGCAATAGCTATCTGCAGGTTTTTTTTCTGATTTTGTTTTTAGTATTCTGACAGTTGCAGTCGTCAGAATATTTTACAAAAAAGGCGTAGGAATGCATAGTTAGATTCCTATTGGCTATTGCACTTTGCAATAGCCAATAGCAAACTAGCTATTGCACCCGCCCTCTGCTGCTTTCAATCACCAGAAGAGGACCTGATAGAAAAATTCAGGTCCCCCTCTGCTGATTGACAGCAGCAGTGGGCGGGTACATTACCTAGTTTGCTATTAGCTATTGCAAAGTGCAATAGCCAAAAGGAATCTAGCTATGGATTCGTATGCCTTTTTTTTTCTTTTCTGACTGACGGTCGGGCCGCGGCTCCCGATGTCAGAAAAGAAAAAAAAACGATCGCAGGGAAAGGTGTTTCTCTCCCGGGAGGCCGGGAGGCGCTATCCAATAGCGGGAGACTCCCGGAGCGTCCGGGAGAGTTGAGATGTCTGGGACAGGAGGAAAGTACTGTGCTGACTGAGATAATCCTGGTGGGATTATTAGGATATTATCTCAGCACCATAAACTGTGAAGTCTCACAACTAATAACCCTCACATATGTCCATTTTCTCTTGGTGTCTGTATATGTCTCAAAATTCAATAAAAGAAAAGCCCTTGTAGCCATCCTCCCTTAAGCAGGAGCTTCTATTTAAATGTAGAAGCTGTCAGGCTGTAGGTAGTCTGATTCTGATTGATAGTTCGGCTTTCTGCTGTCTCTCCTAAACTCTGGTGATTGTTTACTTTTGCCTGCTGTTGGGTAGTGTACCTGACAATAGTGTGGAAGAATACATGATTTTCCCAGGATATACCGTCCTCAGCAGCTTCCCTCAGCTCCAAGACTTCTGGTATTCACCCTCGTGGGTCACTGTCCCTCTCTGTCTCCCCAACAGGGATCTCAGGGTCACCGACCCTCTGGACCTCTCCAGCCTTCTTGGCTGTGCCCCTTGTGCTCATGCATGCAGCAGAGGTCTGCCTGTCGTCGTGTGCCTCTTGCACACCCACAACTCTCCTCTAAAGCACTGGGCTGGCTTCCTAATAAGGCTGCTCTCTAAGCCACCTGATCCGCTCAACCTGGCAACTGGCAACACCTGGCCCCAGGACTGGAGATCCCATCCCACTATAGTCTGGATAAATCAGTAGGGCCATTCGGTCCGGCCGAAATTTTTTGGCGGCTCCTCCTTACCATCCTTCAAGTGGATGCACGTTGTGGTGTCTTACACAGAAGCTGGTTTTCCTAATAGCCATAACCTCGGCTAAATGTGTTTTGGAGCTGGCTGCACTGTCTTATAATTATATATATATATATATATATATATATAATTTATATGTGTGTGTGTGTGTGTATCTGTGTATATCACACTTTCCATATCCTTGTATATTTAGTGAATGAAGGAACTCATCCAGAGGTTTCCTGAACTTATCTACATTAACAGCAGACACCAATGACTGTGGAAGGGAATTCCACGTTTTTACTACTCACATAGTAAAAAAACCCTTGCACGTTCTAAGAGTGAACCCCCTCTCTTCTAACCTCTTGTTGTGCCCACCAGTTCTCAATACTGTTCTCGGTGAAAACAACTTGTTTTGAATATTATGGTCCCCATTGATGATTTTGAATAAGGTCCCCTCTTAAGCGCCTCTTTTCTAAGGAGAATAAGTTGAATCCTTGGAGGCGGTCTTCATAACTCACGCCTTATATCCCTTTAATCAATTTTGTAGCCCTTTGAACTTTCTCAAGCTCGAGGATATCCTTCCTGAGAGTAAGCGACCAAAACTGTACTGCACACTCAAGATGAGGTCAAACTAGTGACTTTTATAGTGGTAGTATTATTCTCTTATCCCTTGCTACAATCCCTCTCTTAATTCAGGACAGTATCCTGTTTGCTTTGTTGACCACAGCTTGACATTGCATAAATCTGTGATCTATGAGCACCCCAAGGTCTTTCTCTATGTCCGTCTTCCCTAATGTAGCCCCCCCCCCACCCTCCGATAGTAGTTTGCTCACTCGTTCTTTGCACCCATGTGCATTATCTTGCATTTTTCAACATTAAATCACATGTGCCAATGTGCAGCCCACACCTCAATTTTATCCAGGTCCTGTTTGAAGTGCACATATCTCCTGTTTGGAATTTACTGCCCTACAAAGTTTAGTATCAGCAAAAATGGAAATTGAACTGTCTATCCCTATCTCTATGTCGTTGATGAAAAGAATAAACAGAGTTTTTTCAGGATAATCAGAGTTAGGAATGTTTGTACCTCCCTGCCCAACCAATAGAAGAAATATTTTAACAGCTAGGAAGCCCACCTTTTTATACATCTTCTGCTGTTTTTCTTACAAAATGTTCAATTCCTCCTTTTCTAGTGGGTCCCCGCATCACTCTCTCTCACCCCCTGCACAGGTGTCTACATCAGCTAAGCGGCTGTCCTGGAGGTACCCGTGTGTGTGCGTTCCCGCCCGTGCCTGCAGTAGCTGTGTGCATCCATAGATACACAGCCCGGCAGCAGGCCACACTCCTCCTCACCTCCAAATAGGTTGATTGACGGCAGAAGGAGCCTATGGCTCGTCTGGCCTCAGAATCCTGCCCCTGCAACTGAGTATTACTACGGGGACCAGCGACGGTGACAGCGGATGACACAGGTAAGTCTGTGTGTGTGTGTGTGGGGGCAGGGATGATTTATTGTTGAGATGATTTTCCAGCACTCTATTTAGTCTTCATTCACATACTGAAAAATATGGTTTCCCCAAAAAATTAAGTCAATCACTACATAAGTGTAATTAGTTATTTTTCAATAATTAAGAGACTCTTTTTGGTTTTACATTTGTAATCAAAATTATTCCACCCCATTACAAATCAGGTGTATTGGCAACATTTACAATCTTTCAGCTGTTTGCAATGAACAAATCAAACAAAAGCATTTGAAATAGGTCAAAGACAATGTTTCTAGTCGTTTCCCCTTCACAAACAAGTAACAGAATACAAAAAGATAGAGAAGGCACTGAATTTTTCTAGAGACACCTTTGGAAGCATAGTTCACAAGTTCAAAGTTAAGGGAACAGTGGTTACATTACCTGGGTGGGGCAGAAAAATGAAGCTATCAATGGCTGCAACCAGATTTCTGAAAAGACAGGTTGAGAAAAAAACATTGAGTGACTGTAAAAGAGCAAGACCTGGTGGCAACCAGCACTGAGGTTTCAGGTTGCACAGTAAGGCTCATACTAAACGTAGAAGGTTTCCATGTCAAAGCTCCAAGACGTACACCAGTAGTGACCCAAAAGCACAAAGAAGAGTTGGCTCCAGTATGCTCAAAATCAGATAGATCAGCCACAGAGTTTTGGGACTCTGTTCTGTGGAGAGATGAAACAAAAAATTGAACTTTTCAGCCCTATGAATCAGCAGTATGTCTAGAGGCAGAAGAATGAAGCATACGCTGCAAGAACACTCTGCCTACAAGTATGGTTGTGACTCGGTGATGCTCTGCGGCTGCTTTGCCTCCTCTAGCACTGGAGACCTGCAGTGTGTGGAAGGCAAGATAGATTAATTGAAGTATCAGGGAATCCTAGGAGTTATGCCGTCTGTGAGGAAGCTAAAGCTTGGGCGTCATTGGACCTTCCAACAGGACAATGATTCCAAGCATACCTCAAATTCCAGTAAGACTTGGATGTCCTGGAAGATTCTTCAGTGGCATCACAGTCACTTGACTTGAGCCCCATAAACAATCTCTAGTGGGATTTAAAGAAGGTGGTTGCATCATGCAAACACAAGAATATTAGTGAACTGGGGGCCATTGCTCATGAGGAATGGGTTAAGATTCCCCAAGAATTCTGCCAGAAGCTAGTGTCTGGCTATGCATCTCGTCTACAGCAGGTCATAACAGCAAAAGTGTACTCTACTAAGTACTAAAGATGCTTGCCATGAAGGGGTTGAATAGTTTTGAGACTGCAGAAGTTAATAAAAGTTGCATTTTCAGTTGAGTTTGGGTAAAAACTTGAAAAATTCATTGCGTTGACCTATTTAAATTGCTTTTGTTTGATTTGTTCATTGCAAACAGCTGAAAGTCCTGTACATTTTGTCAATAAACCTGATTTACAATGGGGGATGCATAATTTTGATTACAACTGTATTAATTTAATTATTATCATTATTGTGTATATAGATTTTTAATACGTTGTAACTGCGTTAAATATTTATTGCACTAATCAGGGAATGCAAATTAAAATGTAATTTTACACAATGACAACAAAGTCTTATTTAACCGCTTGAAGACCAGGTGTTTAGACCCCCTTCCTGTCCAGGCCATTTTTCAGTATTCAGCGCTTCGCTACTTTGACTGACATTTATTCCGTCATGCAATGCTGTACTGAAATTAATTTTATACAATTTTTTGGGGGATAGATCGAGCTTTCTTTTGGTGGTATTTAATCACCACTGGGTTTTTTTTTTTAAACTATATTCAGAGGGAAATTACTGAAAATTTTGAAAAAAATAAGTTTTTTTTTTACATTATGTTATAAAACAACTATTACCCACTTTTTTTGGTAAAATATAAAAGACGGGGTCACGTCGGGTAAATAGACACCAAACATGTCAAGCGTAAAAATTGCGCGCACTCACGAAATCGCAAAAAACTAGCATACCCAAAATTGGCCATAGGCGACGCATTAAAAGCTTTTACAGCTCATCAGTTTAATGTTATCAGTGATTGATGGCCCTAAAATTATTGCTCACTGCGACGTTCGCGGCAATATGTAACATGTGCGGCGTAATGGGCGCAATCGTCGTTTTCGCAGGTATGCGCACCTGACGCATGTTTACATGCGTGTATGTGTAACTAAAAATTTTTTTGTGGGGAAACTTTAAATTTTTTTCCTATTTTATTTCCACTTAACTTTATTGCTATCACAGAGGGGGCTAAGAAACCACTATATGTAAAAGCAAAAGAGGTGACAGGTCCTCTTTATGGAGACGTCAGGGGAGACTGAAGAAGCTGATGAAGCAGAGATCTGCACAGCGGAGCCCGGATCAGCGTGATAGCCGGAGGTGGGGGCCGCGCATGGGGCGCACATATCGGGACCCCATACAAATGATCCGCCGGCTCTATAGCCGGCGAATCGCTTGTATGATAACGGGCATCGCTGGCAGTTTTTAAATTGTTCATCTCTCCCGCTCGTGCGTGGCGCACACGAGTGGGCGGATCTAACAGGACGTGTATACACGCCCAGTTTCATCCAAGAAGCTCCCGGCCGGCCGTGTATACACAACGGCTGGCCGGGAGCTGGTTAAAAAGCCACTAGATGTCCCCACATGATATTCCCTTTTTCAAACAAGCTTGTAACTATCTCAGATTGCTGCGTCATTCCCCTAAATATAGCAGGCATACCTTGTCCCAGAGCGACAGGGCAGGTTCTTGGCAACCAGGAGGGCAGGCCCTATAAGGGGTCTAACACCTTGTAACATACTTAGGCTCAATTAACATGTATAGATGATCCCTATAGGATATCAAAGCATCACTTTTGAGTTAGGTCAATGTAACCGCTTGCAGCCAGAGCCTACAGCAGGTTTAAAAAGGGTGTCAGTACAGAAGGTATCTGCATATTTATACAAGCAAAAAAGGTCTAAAGGTTACTAGATAAGGATTAAGAGAACAAAAGTATAAATTTGCTTAAAAGATAACAGAAACCAAATAAACTGTGTTTTATCATTTGTTATAAACCTACTGCTTGGCAATCTATCAGATAGATGTGGTGCCTCTAGCAAGCAAACAAATTTAATTGATACATACATTTTTTTCTCCTTTTGAACAACGGTTTTACAAAAAAAAAAAATTATATTAACCCTTTCGTGTACAGTGTACGTCGCCAGCATCGGGGCTGTTTAAACAGGCTCCCAGCGACTTTTGCCGACCGGGACTCTGTTTAAACTTGTAAAGCCTAAACCCCCCTATGTGATAGCAGTCAAAGTAAAGTTAAAAAAAAAAAGTTTTTTAAATTAAAATAAAAGAAATCTAATAATAATTAAAAAAAAATTTTAAGTCCCTTGCCCCCGTGAGCACATGCGTCGCCATGTAAACATGCGTCGGGTGTGCCTACGTATGAAAACGACGAACGCGCTGCACATGGGTATCGAATACCCATGGCTGTCAAAATACCGGAACAATCTGATTGGATGCCGGCATTGTTCAGGTATTTTGAGAGCCAGTGGGGCCAACTAGCAAGATACTGAAGCTCGGGCCAGTAGGAGATTCCTCCATCCACACAGTGTAGTGTAGATGGAGGAATCTGTTGCACTTTTTCCATCTGAACATAGAAAATCTGCAGATAAACTTCATTTAAGAGCTACAAATATTAAAAGCCAAAAAAACAGATCTCTGTCTTTTGGAATTCGAAGAGACCAGGCAAACTGAACTAAATGAAGGGCTGCATTTGCTTCAAGCTAGATATATTTAATATTAATAGCCTCAAACCTCATTATCGTCACAGATGGCACTCATTGTTAAGGCATGTTCCACCATCAGAAAGCTGTAATCAAAACTGGTTGCTATGGGTAGACACAGGTAGTTTTTAGCAAAAGAACCTATAAATGAGAACAAATGACACAGCATAGAACAATAATGGAATAAGATATATAACTGAAGTGAATCCACCATCTTCCCCATGGTGTGTTGTAAAGTAGTCACCGCCCCAAGCTCAAGCCTGTGATGGGCTACAATCTAAATACAAATGAGCTAACTATAACGGAGATTGTAGTCCATCACAGAAGCGAGTTTGGAGCGGCGGGTACTTTACAACACACACAGGGACGATAGGGAGCAAACATAGCCACCCTCTAGAAGGAAGGACAGTGTCAGCATGTATTCAGACCTGTTTTCAGGATCTACAGCCTAATGATTCACAAATAAGGTACAGTATTGTTAAAAGTTAAGGCACTTGAATGTATTTTTAAGATTTAACTCCTGAGGTTACTGTCACTTTAAGGTGCAATGAATGGGGGATTTCTTGGCTGTGCATATCTTCTTGGCGTCAATTATGAAGCAAATAAAGGATATTTAGTCTTCATTCACGTAGTGAGAAATATGGTGCAGTCCCCAAAAAATGAATCGAGTCAATCACTACATGATATATAGTCTACTTTCACACTTTGCGTTTGTTTTTTTTGCTGCAGGAAGCTATGAATTTCTGCAGCAGGAATACCCAATATATTGTTAAGATGCGACCGCTGTCACCCGTTCAAGTTAATGAACAGGAGACATCGGCCGCATCTATAAGCAATGGATGCTTTCACGGACGGTGCCACTAGAGTTATAGCGCGTCATTAACTTGAATAGGTGATTTGGGATTCCTGCTTGCAGGAATCCTTAGGTTCCTGTCACAGGAATTCCAAATAGCATAGTATTAATGAGGCCTAAGAGTAGTTTATTTTTCAGTAATACATAGACCCTTTTTATGTAGAAATAATTATTAATGTGTATTCAGGTTTTTATTATTGTGAAACTGTGTTAGATATTTAATGCAACATTCAGTGAAGGCAAATGGAAATTTCATTGTAAGTTTTTATAAATGACAAAAAACGTATAATTTAAAAATAAGAAAAAGAAAAGTGTAGGGATCAGCACTAAACGGAGACACCACCCCTATATAATAGCATAAGTAAAAAAAGAGAAGAGAAAGACTGGGCTTTATAGGTGACTCATGAACAATGCTGTTAGACATAATGTCACATAACTAATTCCTGTATAGTAAAATTCATATTTAATAGCATAGTTCCATGATTAACAAAAGATAGCATATACACGACATACCACACATCTAAAAACAGGACCATTCAACATATAAACAGCATGTCACCTCTAGGAATCCGTACAGATTGATGTTGTGCAAATAGCAATAATTAACACTCTTATTTTCATTGTAAATTCATAATAAATTGGATCAGTCAATATATTATATTTAAGATCAGTCCACATATTCATGATATATAATTTCATATTGTTAAATCTGTACGTTTTAATTCTTCAACGCGTTTCGCCGTAGCTTTTTCAAGAAGTTTATAGAGGTGGCCTGTAAAATCCATATGAATATTGTAGTAAGCACTCAAATAGTTGAAAATAGCAGTTTTGCCATACATAACATTAGCTGACATAAATCAATGAATGAGATAAATACATAAATACTATGTATAAAAATTCCTGGGGATGAGCAGATTCGCATCTAGGGGAGTCCCTCCACTCCGCCAGGAGAAGAGAAAAGGGATAACTCAGGGGATGTATGGAAAAGGAGGCATCTCTATCTGTCCTTGTGTGACCTACAAGATTGAATTATAAACCAAGGCTTGCCTATATATAACTTCAGTAATTACAATGTATTGCATCTAGCATTGCAAAGCCACTTAAATATAAGATACAATGGAACGGCTTCTCTGAGCCTTACTGAATTAGTGGTATGATGTATCCAAACTAAGTTCGATACAATGGCCTTCACAATAGGTACAGTTGTATCCATAAACAGCAACCACATCCGTCAATGTGTCTCATCCAGATACCATCTCTGTCACTTACAACCCTTCATTGAAGTATAGTAGAATAGTATATACAAATTGTCAAGAATCATCCTTATTAGTATCAACGTTTGAAACTAGTTAATCCATTCAGAAAATCAGCCTAAGAGAAAGTGACCAGATATAGTAGTATATAAGAAGCACTGACTATATCCCATGACGTGATTAGGGTACCTTGTGACTGGTTCAAGCTCCTCAAGTGTCCAGGTCCAGCCTCTACCATTCCCCATGTCCCGAGTCTTCCTTGCTCTAGCTGTTGTTCCCCGCAGACACACACTCCGCCTCGATCAGTCGGCGTGTGATGTCTGCGGCCGGGGCGGGCACTCGGTCCACACCTGCGCCCTATAAGAGTGCCTCCGAGAGATGGGAGTGCTCCAGCTAAGGCTGGACCACGCCCCCCGGGGGCCGTCAGCCCAGTGGAGCGGCACCAAAGTTATCGCGCCGTCCCATCTCATGCCCATCAGCGCGGCAACCGAACCGTCAGTACCGGGATAACGGCATCAGCATAACCTCAAAGATCGGTCAGTATCGATCAGAGATGAGGGGATGCTGAGGTGCAGACCCACCCCAATCGGCCCGCTAAATCAATCCTGGATTTAATTTAAAAAGCCACCAGATGTCCCCACACCACCTTCCCTCTCTCAAATGAGCTTCTAAATGTATGAGATTGCTCCGTCATTTCCCTAAATACTGCTGGAACACCTTGTCTTAGAGCAAAAGAGCAAGTTTTTGGCAACCAAGAGGGCAGGACTTAACATAAATGGGTCTAACCCCCTGTAACATACTTTAGCACAGTTAACATGTTCAGATGATCCACATAGGATAACAGTTCAGATTAATGTATCCGCTTGCGCTGCCAGAGCCTACAGCAGGTTTATAAAATAGTGTCAGTACAGTAGATATCTCTATATTTATACAAGCACAAAAAAGTCTAAAGGTTACTAGATAAGGATAAACATAACAAAAGTAGAACTTTGCTTAAAAGATAACAGTAATCAATAAAACTGCCATTGAATGTGGTTTAAGAACTTGTTATAAATCTACTGCTTGGCAATCCATCACAGAGACAGATGTGGTGCTTCTAGCAAGCAAACAGATCTAATTGAAACATATATTTTCTTCACCCTTGAACAACAATTTCATTAACAAAAACCCGCAAAATAATAATTATAAAATTCTTAAAGTGTTGTTCCTTTTTTGCACGATATGTTTGTTGTGTGTTACTTTTCAAACAAAATATCTAAAGATAATTTTTAAAAATATATTTATTGCCTTTTAGATGTTTCTTTGGCGAGGAACTTTGAGACAGTTCCAGGCTACTCTGAGCAGTGTGAAAGTTAAAGTAAAGGGACAGACTTAGCTTCCTCTCATTAAAATACAATGCAAAGAAGAACCCTTTCACAGCGGCTTTCACATAAGGTCCACCGATCAATTTTTCTGGCAGACTGCTCAGAAGCCAAATGTTAGTCTGTGGGCTTACCTCCAGTTACCACCACCTACGGCCAGGTCCGGAAAAACAAACAGATCAGAGTTCTGTTTCTCCAGACTTGATCAGGTTGGAACGGGGGTAATCTGATGTAAACAGATCCCCTCCTGATCGGACCGTGTGCAAGAAACATTTGTCTTTAACCCTTTGTTAGGAGTGGTAAAATCTAGTTTAACCCCTTCACGACCCATCAAGTCTGAAGGGGTTAAACAGACTCCCGGCGGCTAATCTGTTCAGTTTTGTAGAGCTGGCAGCTGGCCTTACAGTAGAAGTGGTTCTGGCAGCTCAGCTCATAAATTAAATGTAAAAATATATTAACATTTTTTTTTCAAGTCCCCCACAAGAGCACCAGCGTTTTCACGTAAACATGTGTCGGGTATGCCTATGTACGAAAACGAGGATCGCGCTACACATTATTATTATTATTATTACATAGTATTTATATAGCGCCAACAGTTTGTGCAGCGCTTTACAATATAAGGAAGACATTACAGTTACAATACAATTCAAGACAAGATGGTAAGGAGGGCATGTTACATGTGTATCGCCATGCACGCCAGGGTGAGAGCAATAATTCTAGGGCCAATATTTACATGTATCTCTAAGCTGATGACCTGTAGGCGCTTTTAAATCATCTATGGACTTTTTGGGGTGCTGAATTTTGTCACAGTTTCACGGACGGACACAATTTTTAACCTGAGCATATTGGGTATCCATTTAAAAAAAGGTTTTATAAGTGTTTTGGGGTACTAAATTTAACTTACGTGCATTTTTCACAAACTTTTTGGGTTTGATAATAAGTTGAGCTAATGGCGTGCAACATACAAATTTGCAACTGCCACCATTTTATTCTATAGGGTCTTGGCTTTGAGAAAATATATAATGTTTGGGGGGTTTTAAGTAATTTTCAGGCCTAAAATGTGGATTATAACATGGGTGCAAAAAATGAAAAAAAAGGCCTCGTCACTAAGGGGTTACATCTAAAAATAAAATCTAACTTAAAAAAATTATTTTTTAAGTTATGCAACCTGGATGGGAACATGTAGCAAATATACATTAGGTGTTATCTCAGTTTGGCTGCAAGAGTGGAAATACACTTTAAGAACCCATTTACAACAACCACGTTGCAGACAGCATCTTCTTTTCTAAATGGGTTGAAATGCACTGCAGCTCATTAACTTTGAATTGGCCTAACGCAGTGCACTGCAAAGCACATCAACGCACAAAAACACCTGCACTGCAGCACACTATGTTGTTGTGTAAGTTGACCTTAAGGGATCGACCTTCTCAAATCTAATACATGAGCTATGGCCTGACAACGGTGGACTGAATCACCTTCTGGTTTCCTATTTATCTAAATGATGCCCTTGATGGCTTTAGGCTCTCCTATTGAGTCTTAATTGGAATCTCATTCTTTTTGCTGCATTGTCTATATATAATTACATTAACAATTCATCAAGGGCAATGATACTTCTCATAATAGCTGAAGCAAGTAGGTGGAGCTGGTAACACAGGTAAAGAGAACCCAACAGTTACTCCCCAAGAAATATAAAATGTATGGTATCATCCATCACTAGTAGTCCAAAACAAACAGGGTTATTCACAAAAGAGTGAAGAGTTTGGAGAAGGCAGGAGAAGTGAACAATCTAGGACAACATAGCTAAACTGAAGAGTGAGCTGAATTGGAGAATTTTTCCAAATCAAATTCCAAATATGTTGTCCTAGATTGTTCACTTCTCCGGCCTTCTCCAAACTCTTCACCCTTTTGTGAATAACTCTGTAAATCATCTGAATTGGGTAGTGTGGGCAGTAATTATAAAATGGCACATGATACAGGTGGCAACCTCAGCATAACAGTCCGAGCACACCTTTACAACACTCTTAAAGAACAGGAACTAAGGAAGGTCCACATGAGATTATCAATTTATAATTAACCCATTTTTATTGTTATAGATTATTATATTATTATAAACTTTTCACATGAATTGTGATGACTCTACTTTGCGTTTATTAGTTATTTTCTCAAGCTACCTTTGGACTTACTATTGGGTGTAAATCGATAATATACTGCCTTCCATGAGGCCTAATGAAGGCAGTATTAAGGTAAAAATACAGTAACCATTTCAGCTAATTAGATTTCCCCTTCCATCAGTTTAGATCACCTAAAGACAATTACTTATTGGATATTATGAATAACTGTACTTAGCCCATTATTGGGTAACTCAAGTAATGTTTGTTATTGGTGACTAGACCTGGTTAAAAATCAACTTTTGAACCTTTCCTTTCCTTAGACAACCTTCAACCTTTTCACATGATTTTTTGTAGTGTAAGTCAGTCAAATATTCACATAAATAAATATCGATTCAGAAAACAAATGTTAACAGTTGTATGCCCTCGACTTGCCCTGTTCATGGCTCAACAAATGTATGCCTTGTTTATGGTTCAACACAATATTTTACAGGAATGATCATGAGAATTGTTTAAAAAAAAATCTATTTAACTTAAAGCTGAATTCTGGGATAAGCAATATTGTCCTCATACAAGAGTTATGTGTATACTTCCTGGAATCTTAGTGAGCTTTGTATATTTCTTCCAGATCCGTGCAGTAATCCAGTGTGAAACTTGGAGCTTCTTGTAATAAAGACCAGTCACTTCTGCTTTCTCTCCTTGTGTAGGGTGACTGGTCTTTGCCACTCCCTCCTGTAGTTTTCTGCAGGCAGCCTGTAGTGGGTAGAGCTAATGGAGGAAGGCCATTCCTAGGCAGGCCGTATTTGCTTGCAGATCACCCATGCTAATACCCACATGTGATGCTGAACCTCCATGATCGAAAATACTGAAATTAAATGAAGGGACAGGCTAGATGATGCTAAGCATCCTTCAGCCAGGAAATGAAGCAGGATCTTTGTGACTTGCTGCAGCTTCTAATGCACATTGCGAGAAGCTCGCAGTTTGCAGTGAATCAGAATAAGCAATTTTTAGTCCAGGAGAGGAACTTGTACAACTGTGCAAGACTGAAGGGAAGGGTAGAGTTCAGCTTTAGGACTACCAAGTCTATTCTTCTGCATGAATTCTCTTAAAGCTAGAAAAATACTTAATTTCCCTCGGCAAGCAAGAATGAACAGTCAGTAATCATAACTCAACATAGGGCAAACTGCATATGCTGATTACATATTCAAATTCTGTTTCAGAAAATAGTTGTGCTTTATAGATATGTAGGTTTCGTTTTGTTTTGAATTGAAATTTAGACAAATTTCTTAAAATTTCATCATAATTTCCAATTCTAATGATTAGTGCGGACTAAGATGACCAGTACGGAATAAAATGACCAGTAAGGAGTAAGATGACTAGTACGGACTAAAAGGACAAGTGTGGACTAAGAAGACCAGTACAGAACTAAAATAATGAAAAAAAAGAAAAGTTAATTAAGTTAATTTTTCATTAAACAACCCCATCCAAATTGATCCAAACTGAAAACACAAAATTCAGATCGCTCTGAACAAAAAAAAACAATGTTTTATCTGCGCGAACTGAAAACAAAAAAAATGTGAATTGATGCAAAATTTGAATAACGAACCAAATTCAATTTCAGATCCGAAATCATTTAAAAAAATCAAACAAAATTGAACAAATATGAAACTAAACAAAACACATTTTTGGAGCCTTTACATATCTAGTGCTTTACTAGTCCCCCTAATATAGTTGGCTAACTCACTGGATACAATACCTATCCTATGTGGGGGTCTGTTATCTTTTCGTTTTTTAAAGTGTATCAAAACTCAAGAACAAAAATATAACATATTTTAGCTTTTCAGTCCTTAGACCGCATTCACACCATGGCGACAGCGTTTGAGCATTTTCTTTCCGTGTGTTTTTGCGCGTTTTTATACACGTTTCACAGGCATTTTCTGTTCATATGTAAGATTGAAAAAGCGCAAAAGAAGCTGATGGACTATTTTAAACAACTGGCATATTTATACATGTGATTCAGCACGTTTGCGTGAACTGCCCCCATAGGAATACATTTTGATTTGCATGCGTTTCAGTGCGGGGAAAAAAACCTGTGACAAAATGACCTGGTGTGAACGAGGGCTTAGATGTTGTGGCTGCATTAGTTTTTTTTTTATGGCCATTTTCCCATCCATCTTCTGATTTGGAATACAGGACACCCCTCACCTTCCCTCATTGTTATGGTGGTGTTAAGTTCACCAAATAACCTGGGCAGAAGTGATACAAATCCTTGAGATTTAAAAATAGCAGAAGCGCTGTGTTGTCAGCTTTCTACAGGAACTTGCAAGCTCACTGGATTTCTGGCAGGATCAGCAGGTATTTTTTGCGCTTATTATTATTATTATTATACAGGATTTATATAGAGCCAACAGTTTGCACAGTGCTTTACAATATAAGGAAGACATTACAATCACAATACAAATAACAAAACAACACCTACAGTGGTGTAATTGAATTGTATGTTAAGGATAAAATAAAATAAATTAAAACAACATTCAGTACAATCATCATGCTTTATTCCTTAACAAATGGTGCAAGTACAGAAGAAAACCTTTTTATCTGCCAGAAATCAAGTGAGCTCCTAACTTTCCTTCTGAGCTGACAACATAGTGTCTGCGTTGAACTGAAACCCCAACCTGAGTTGTCTGCCCTGCCTGCTGGACTGCAGAACACCATTTATCCATTTTATCGTCTATTATTATCCTCTATGACCTACTGTCATCTTTTATCTTCCCTCATCTATGATCTGTAATAATCTACTACTGTTTACAGAATAGTTTCACTGTAAAATAAGCATTTTCCTCAGCTTTATTTCATCATCTGCAGGCACAATATACATCAAGTTATACGACATCTGAACGCTGTAACTTACTTCACTTAAAACACACTGATCCCGAGAAGGGCCATTCCAGCTAGTATACCAATCACAATGCCAGCTATCGCTCCATCACTCAGTCCACTAGAACCTGTGGATTCTATGGAAACAAATGTGTAAAAAAAAGAAGCATTATTAAATGCATATTCCACTTTTTGCAAAAATAATAAATGTACCAACATTGCAAAAAGATACAAATGTGCATTTATAATTATTTATTTTTGCATTGGAGCCTGAAAAACTTTGCAAGAATGTTCAGTGGATTCAGATTAGCTCTAAAGTTAAAGTATCAATTTCTTTTACATACATCTACTGCTAGCGAGCAGTAGATATTTGGCCCAACATTTACAAAAATAAAGTTAATATATAACAGTTAATAATTTACCTGTGTCTGCACTGCTCGCTCCCTGCTGCAGAACTCGGCTTCCTGAACGGCTTTGCAGCAGGAAGTGCGCTCTCGATATCACCGGAGGAGAGAAGAGGAGAGACACAGTGGAAGTGAATGCATGCAGCCGGGAGCGTGCATGCAAGACAGACTCCGTGGGACACAGGAAGACATGGGAGTATGTGCTGGATCAGACAGCGACACCAGCACTGGAGAGACTGTTGGAAACAAGTGGAAGGAAGAAGATGTTCGCATCAAGAGGCATCACATAAGGTAAGTACTTAAAGCAGCATGGGGGAAATAAAATTGAGCATTTAGTGTCCCTTTAAGGTAAGTCAAATCACTATTAACGGAGTGAAACTGGATGAGTATTTTTTTTACTATAAAAAGGTAATTGCAGGCATCTTGGCATCAGAAGTTAAATCATGAAATTGCATTCAAGTGCCTTAACTATTAACAAAAATGTATCTTATTTGTGCATCACTAGGCTGTAAATCCTCAAATCATCTCTGAATTGGTGCTGACACTGTCCTTATTTCTGGAGGGTGGCTACTTTTGTTCCTCATTGTCCCTGTTTGTGTTGTAAAGTAGCCACCGCTCCAAGCTTACTCCTGTGATAGACTACAATCTCAATACAAATTAGCTAACTAAAGATGAAATTGTAGTCCGTCCTGGGAGTGAGCTTGGGGCAGTGGCTACTTTACAACACACACAGGGACCATGGAGAACAAAAGTAGCCTCCCTCCAGAAGGAAGGACAGTGTTGGCACCAACTCAGAGATGATTGGAGGATCTACAGCCGAGTGATACACAAATAAGATATATATTTTTTTATAGTCAAGGTACTTGGATGTATTTTTAAGATTTAATTCCTGAGTTTAGTGTCACTTTAATGTTTAAAATTGCTGGGGACATTGTTACTGGCGTCCCAGTAACATGGGCCCAGCATGGTTTTTGACCTTTGTGGATCTGGTCTTTACACCCTTGTGTTTGAAGGCACAAAGATTACTACAGTTCTTTTAGGATAGTTGCAATGTGAGGGAATGTTATCACTTACAGACATTTTCCAACACATTGGAAAATCTTTATGAACAATTACCAATTATTTCATTGCTTCTTCATTGAAGAAAAAAAAAACCCAACAACTCCTGCTTTCTTCTTCACATATTTTGGGAATGTCCTATAATAAAAAGAAAAATATTGTGGATTAGGGTCTACAATCTTGTACGCTTGGTTTTAAACATCTCCCTATCGAAGAATCCCTCGGAAGCTTTGCTCTATAGAATCATTTCCAACCCAAGTACAAAAAAAGACTGATGTCCTTCATATTTCTTTCTACCAGACAAACAATTGCAAAGGTCTGGAAACAACCATCAGTTTGCTTTGTGGAAGTTAAACATAGAATAATGGGTACCATGATGCAGGAGAAGATGATGGCTATCCTGAGCAATAACCAAAAAAACATCCTAAAAATTTGGTCTCCTTGGGTAGATGTAACCTACATTGGGCCACCATCTACTAAGTCTATAAATGGCTATTTATCTAATGGAGTTCATGTTCCCCAAGTTAGGCCTTCCCTTGTCCTAAAACCAAACCTGATCCCTTCTCTTTCTCCAATAATCCCTCCTTACACCTCCTTTTCCTTCCTTTCTTACTTTATCACATGCTATATTTTGCAAAAGCACAGAGTGCCTCAACGTGTGCAGAACCATTTTGTAATAGAAAAATCAAACGGTAAAAGCATACTCCCAAACGATGAGAGTAAATGAGCATAATTCTCCTTTAATCTGGAGGGGAAGTGACCCTTGTGACATACAGCATGGAAGACGCCGATCCCCCAGCTGGCTTGCCGCCTCACGGTACCAATCATGCTGTGCATGTTGTTCAGGAGACAGTCATAGACTGGAGACACATTGCAGGAGAATGATAGATATCACTGCTATTGCAGACCCTTTATAAGTAAATTCTTCCACGAGTGTGCTCCCTACAGCCCTCTTTAAATGTGATAGTTCTCTCAGCAAAATCCATTATCAAACATCTCAGAAAGAATAAGAGGGAAAAGGGATGAACAATAAAGAAAAGTAACATATTGTGAATGAAATAAACCAAACCAATAAGGCTGATCAATATTTCTCCTTCACTGGCCCAAGTGGGCACAAAATACTGTATGTAGGGTTGCTGGGGACAGCACAGTTAGTGCTAAGGGGGCCACGGGTTGTGCACCATGGCTGAAAATATTATGGTTAATTAATTTCTGCCATCACACACTTCCATTTCCCACACTTGTGTGAACTGGCATTTCTAACTCTGGTTGGTAATAGGGATAAGGTTCCATTTCACAGGAAAACAGAACTCAGGTTATTTGCCTTTTCGGGAACAGACAGATTAAATTGTTTCTTTTGCCCTTCCATTGAAGTGATCCTCTGGCTGTAAAGGAAGTCATAAAACAAATATGAAGTTTGGCTGCAAAAGTGGAACTACACTTTAAGATTGCTGACCATCCATGCTGACTTCACCCTGCTGGCTATTGAATTTTGACAGCCAGAGCCCGCAATTTCTGCACCTAAAACTGCCTTAGGCGTATAAATGATGCAATAACTAACTGTAACCATCAAAAAGTAAAAGACCAATATAATAAGCAGTGGAGAACCACTTTTCCCGAAGTAAGATATATAGGAGCATTATTAGAGAAAGGCTGTAAAACATATGTGGGAACTGATCTCAGAGAACTATATGTGAAATGTATTAATAGAGTCTTCATTTCTAAATCTAAATATTCTGAATGGAGGGGTGGTAGTATTTCTTGCTGTTTGAAGTGCGGTGCTCTCACTGTAAATTTAAACCATGTGTTATTTAATTACAGAAAGGTTAAGAAGCTCTCGATTAGAATTGCAGGCTGGGCAACAAGCCCAATGAAGAGATGTATAAATTTAACATTCGAAACTCATGTGTTCCTACTTAGTCCCCAGGAAAGGAACAACAATTAAATAATTCTGATAATACTTGTTACATTAAAATAATTCCTCAAAGGATGGATTGATATAAAACTAACTCGAATAAGCATCATCTTGCATCAGATTTCTAAATGTTTGATAGTAGAGTTTTTGAGGGGGCTTTTAGTTACTGACCTGGAAGTATGCAGATATGTGCATCTGACTACTATCTGACTTTCTTATCTGCATACTTGTTCCAGGTGTAGACATGGCTGGCAACCTCCTTAAAGTAGAGCCACACAACCAGGTGTCATTATGGCACATGGATTTAGGTGTGCTGGGACAGGAACTGGAGGGGGAAGAGGGGAATTAGGCCGGTTAGCAGGGCTGCAGAGAGTCTAGGTTCAAGAGAGACAGGTCAGAGGAGGGACACAAGGAGCCAGGGGGCAAAGTGAGAGCTGTACAGGGAGTGCTGTGAGTAGAGGAGACTGCTGTGTTCAGAGTGAGCAGTAAGGAGAGCAGGGGATCTGTACAGAGAGATAGAAGAGTGCTGAGCCATTGGATCCATGTGAGCACAAGGCACAGGCTTAGGCTTGAGAGAGGAGCCCAAAGTGTGGTGTGACCTCTTGCCTGGCCTTTGGTGATGTTTGAGTAGACTGCTGATTGGACACTTACTCAGCACCGGTAGTGTGAGAGGCGTCTGGTCACCTTTTTATGTTCCCAACTTGTTTCATTTACATCTATATGACTCCCACCAGCAGACTTGATTTAAGGAGACTGCTATGCCCATTCTCTAATGGATTACAAATACTTAAACTTGTGTAGGAGTGCTCACTCTCAAAGTCAAAGGGCCCCACTGCTGGGCCACTTTAAAACTGTTCCGCCACAGGCCAGTGGTATAGATGGGGCCTAATAACAGTAAATATAACATACTGTTTATTGCACAACTTGGTGTTCTCTTCTTGAGTTGTACTGTGCCTATTTTATTGTGGTCCACCTGCTTGTTCTACTCTTATCTGACTAGAGCGATTGGCAAGGTCTTTCAGAGACAATAAAAGGAAACGAGTGGTAAAGGGCCTAAGTTAACAGTGGTTGTTTCTGTGTTTGATATCAGGATAACCCCAACATTACCAAAACTGTTAAAACAGAATTTCAGGACTTGTTCCAACTTCAGCTAAGCTCTATCACTACTGGTGTGTCAGTGAGTTGTTGGGTCCAGTTAGGGTGGGTCTCCATTGGTAGCAGCAGCCAGGAGAACTCAATAATCCAACAGCTCCTTAGTAGGTCACCTAATACACAGGTAAGCAACTTAAAAGATACTGAAACCAGTAAGTTGACATAGCAGCATTTTCAGAAAGAGGACCTCAAGGTCAAACCTAATGTTTCTCTTATGATGGGTTTCCCTTAAAATCATCCCAACTAATGGGCGTGACTCATGATGTAACCCAGCATATGACCATATATATTGTCAAATCATTCTAAAGCAGACCAATTATCATGTACAGTCAATTTTCACACAGTGAGACCAACCTCTGGCCAATGTCAGACTAGCCATTCAATTGTTGGCAACGATTGCAACACTAAGGTGTGAGGCCATCCTCTGGCCAATGTCAGACTAGACATTCTGCTGGCGACAATCACGAACACTAAGGTGTGAGACCAACCTCTG
>NW_017307963.1:58100-59500 GCF_000935625.1 Nanorana parkeri | reverse complement strand
AGCAATGCAGAATAATATGAAGCTACATACTGTGTTGCTCATCAGGGCTGTACGGGGTCTCACCAGGGATGCGTACGGGACTCACCAGAGCTGTGTGGTTTCACTTAGGCTGCATGAGGGTCTCACCAGGGCTGTGCGGTTTCACAAAGACTGTGTGGTCTGCTCAGGGCTCTATGCAGTCTCACCAGGCCCGTGCGGTCTCATCAGGGCTGCGTGCGGTCTCACCAAGACTGCATGTGGGTCTCAACAGGGCTCCATGCGGGTCTCAACAGTGCTGTACAGGCAGGTGCCCGGTCTCATCATAGCTGTGTGAGGGGGGGCGGGGTGCAGGTCTCACCAGAGCTGTGCAGGGTCTCCCATTGGCTGTGAGGGTTACACCAGAGCTGTGCCAGGTCTAACCATGGCTTTGCAGGCAAGGAGGAGGAGGAGCTGTGTGGCCGGACTGGCGCTGTAAACTGACGATGCGAGATCCCCAGCAAGCGCAGGACCTTATGGCAGCCGCATCCATTAAATAATGTAAAGGGCCAATATCGGCATTAAGTATCGAGGCCTTTTCAGAAGTATGAAAATGCCCAGTATTATACAGTATATCAGTATCACAATATCCTTTAGTGCCATCCAAGAACATACAGTGTACAGATATTCCAAATTACATGAAATAATAGTAAAAGCTGCAGTTTGTTTGTATTGAAATCAATTTTGGTGCACATGCCATGAAGCTCTGAATTTGGAGCAATATATAGGAAATAACCCAACCTCTATATTACTGTAATAGCAATAGTGACACTGAAAGAATGGGATAGAGTTTGAAAGGCCAGGGACAACATAGTGAACCATGGAAACATGCCAGGAAGGAAAAGGGGAGGCACTAAGCTGCATGTGAAAGGGGGAACATTGCCGAGCCCCATATTTAAACAAAAGGATAATCAGATTTAGGTTATTGGTCTACTTGTAGAATAAGTTTATTTTAATGAACCCTAATTTATCAAGATGCAAAAGCAGATATAGGCAACCACGGCACTCCAATTGTGTTAAAACTACAAATCATTATATGTCTCTGCCCCTGGGAGTGAAGCCTGTGGGTGATGGTGTTACAGTGCCTCATGGGACATGTAGTACCTCTACAGTTGGAGTGCCGAGATTACCTACCTCTGACATAAGGCATGCTAAATAGTGCAGAAGGCATAATAATGTGTCATTTTAGATTTTTTTTCTTCAGACATTTGCCTATATTTTCACCTGTTAATCCGGCAAATAACACACTTCGATGGCTGTTTGTGCTTTCTGTTATGCTCACAGGACATGGCGTTTCTGGCTGAATCAACAGATATTTTCTGCACTTGCTGAAAATGTTCTTACCCTGAAAAATGAAAACTAATGCAGCCACCACATCTAAGGAC
>NW_017307963.1:56608-57545 GCF_000935625.1 Nanorana parkeri | reverse complement strand
CCACCACATCTAAGGACTGGTAAGCTGCAATATATCACATTATTTTTACTGAGTTTACATATGCTTTAAGTGCTACTTAGCACGTCTTAAGTGCAATTGCAGATAGATTAATTAGGGTCTTGACTGGAAGGAGTCAGTTGACCACAAGTCGTATTTTGCCAACGTTTTTGCTCTGTGATTTTTTTGGGTGGATGGATTTAATAACTTAGTGCAACAGGCAAAATGCTGAACATGCACAAGACCTGGCTAAGCTTCAGGCTCCTAATTTTCTTGCATTTTCTGTGTGTATATTTCCTGGACTTTGACAATCAATGGCAGCTTTATCTCCACTGTTTACTCATTAACTTGCTCAAGGGAGTATTTTTTGCCGCCGACAAACCTTTTTATTATCAAGGACATTGACTAAACTTAGATGAGCGATATGACAATTGTACTTCACTCATATTTTCATATCTTTGATGTAGTACAATATATTTCGACACAATAAGATTGAGACACTTATGTGTTGCAATAATTTGCGATGGCGTGTGGTATTTCATGCGTGCATATGAGTGGAGTTAAGGCAGACATTTTTAAAGCGTTCATTTTCAAACAGTTGCCAAACCACTGCAACAGGCGACAAAAACACACCTGCACCATTTTTGTAATGCACATGGTATTGCATTGTGGCCCGGCACAGTGTGGGTGTGTTGCCAGCTACCATAGTTGGCACTGCATCACTCCTCACAAAGTTCTGTATGTTCCAAAGCATTATGGTAATGCCTGGTAAAACTCCCATTTTACCATTAAATATTGGTAAGAAGCCAACCTCAGGTCAATGTCAGACTAGCCATCTTGTCGTTGGAGACAGCGGCAACACATAAGTGAGACCAACCTCTGGCCAATGTCAGACTAGACATTCAATTGTTGGCAACGATTGCAACACTAAGGTGTGAGG
>NW_017307963.1:49644-51712 GCF_000935625.1 Nanorana parkeri | reverse complement strand
CACTAAGGTGTGAGGCCAACCTCTGGCCAATGTCAGACTAGTGTTCGTGATTGTCGCCAACAGAATGGCTAGTCTGACAATGGTCAGAGGTTGGCCACGCACCTTAGTGTTGTGAATGTCACCAGCAACAGAATGGTCTAAGGTGTGAGACCAACCTCTGGCTAATGTCAGGCTAGCCATTCTGTTGCTGGTGACATTCACAACACTAAGGTGCTTGGCTAAACTCTGACCATTGTCAGACTAGCCATTCTGTTGTTGGCGACAATGGCAGCACTAAGGTGAGATGCCAACCTCTGGCCAATGTCAGACTAGCCATTATTTTGTTGGCGACATTCGCAACACTAAGGTGTGAGGCCAACCTCTGGCCAATGTCAGACTAGCCATTCTGTTGTTGGCAACAATTGCATTACTAATCCAATGCTGATCCAATGTCTTCAATACTTTGCTCTTCTCTGACTCAGAACAAAAGTAAAAATCTAAGTTGATAGCACTGTCTGCATGCTTGTCTGGGTTAATAAGTCAGAGTATAGAAGGCTCTGAATTAGCAAGACAGCCAGGGAAACCAGCATTCAGAATGAGGTCAGTGATAGCATCCTCCCTATTTCTGTCAGAACATTTTTCTTTGTCATAACAGGTATCTGGTAGCAGATAAAGATGGGCAAGGCAGAGAGAAATCAGGATTGCAAAACAATCCTGCCACATAAAATATGTAGCAGCAATGCAATACTGTCAGCAAGATTTCCTAAGAAATAGTTTATTTTTAAATATGATTGTAAAAGTTGCTCTGTGCTGTTGAAGTAAAAGTGTATGTAAAACCTAAAGCCGGTAAGAGGACCCCAAGGGAAAACAAGCGTTTGTGACAGAGTTCGTAAAAAAATAATAAAACAATTATGTTTTTATTCGTTCAAAAGCAAACAAAACAAATGCCTTCATTTAGCCGGACGGCAAAACAACAGACTTCCTTCAGCAGAAACAGAAATATAAATATATAACAAAAGTCCCCCAACAATGTTGCACAGCCTTGTGCATTTTGGTCGTCTCACCTAGACAAGTCCAACTGCTTCTCAGAGATTTTCTTTTCTGTCTCTCTCTTGCTTGCTCCACACTCCTCTATCTCTCTCTCTCTTAAGGTGGCCATACACTTTACAACCATCGCAAGACCTTAGTCTTGCGATGGTTGTAAAGCAATTAAAAAAACGTACGATCTGCCCATCTTGGACAGGCAGATCGTACTCTCGATCATCGCAAGGCCGCCCCCCTGAGGGGCGGGCTTCCGATGACCGCAATGCTGAAGGACAGTGTGCGCGTGTGCACACCGGCCTGTTCGGCATTTGTCTCCCGAGCACCGTTCAAACCAGCCGAAAATCGTCCGATTGCTCCTTAGACAAAAGACGTGCGACATGTTGGAAAATTGTCAGCCAAACAGAGCTAGCAGCCTATTAGCTGCCAGCTCTATTTGGGTATTCTGACAGTGGCTAGCTGTCAGAATACAAGGGAAACAGCAGGAGATTCCATAATCAACACCCGTAAGGGTTGATAAAAGAATCTGTTTTATTTTCTTCATTCAGCCGGCAGATTGAATGAAGAAAACAGTATGCCAGAGTTAACAATGAACTTCTCATATTTTTCCACTTTTGCTCTGTTAAAGTTAGAAAAACATCCAGGCCCCATGTACTGCAAGGGTTAAATGCTCGCTTTGTATCACAGGAGCCCATTGACTAAGTTTAACTGTGACCCAGAGTCAGGCTAATGCCCACAAAGTCAAGAAGGACCCAAACAATATTGTAGGGATCCACCCGGGTTGCCTAACTGACGATTGGATCTGCCTCTCTGTGTGAAATTAAGAGTCAGAGCACAACACCAAAACCTCAAAAGTAAGTGCCATGTTTTTAGCCACTGAGCAGGTGGAGATTTCACAAAGATCGCTCTGCGACTGGCTCAACGATACAGAGTGCAGCAGCACTTGCCACTTACATTCATAACAGCCGCAGTTCTCGATTCCTGGGAAGTGGAAGAGGTAAGGGAACGTTGAAGAGATGGGAATCTGGGATGCCTCAGGTCTGTGCAT
>NW_017307963.1:20442-49626 GCF_000935625.1 Nanorana parkeri | reverse complement strand
GACCTTCCAACATAGCATTTCCTCTTTCTTCCTGTCATATCTCCAGAAAACAAACTCAGGAGAAATCTCACCATCCAGATACAGATAGCATTTTAACCCCTTTATTACCATATCCAAGAAAAAAAAAGTTGTGGGCTTTGAAAATAAAATGTTGGTTGTTTAAAGTCCGGGGTGTGAATAATGTCTGTTAGTTTCTCACTATAAAAAAGAGACACTAATAGTGTCTACTTTCAGGACTGTAATGCTGGCCTCCCTCAGGCAATTCATTATACACAATGTAAACTAACTGGGATTTTTAATGTACAGTACGATAGTCTGTAGACACAAATTACTGTAAAATAATGAAATTTATTCAGATAAAAAAGTTAAAATTACATAACACATAGCACATACTTTGTACAAGTTTCCAACCTCTCAGCTAACCTCCATCTTGGTCCACTAGTTGTCACAAACTCTATCTTAATGTATTTACCAAAATATAATACTTCTAATAAAATAATTAACTGCATGATCTAAAATGGACCGTTTTGCGGAAACATGTCTTTGGCAGAACAGGATGGAGGTAAGTATATGTATGATGTCTTGCAAATGATTCAGTCTGTATCAATTGGCTCCAGATTTCACCCGTTAGTTTCTGGTGCAAACTGATGCCTACAGCTTAGGTACTTCTACCTGAGCAGGATTCTAACATATTACGCCATCGAGAAGAAGTATCTTGTGATTATGAGGGCATTGCCTTTCAAGTAATGTTGCAAGTTGCAACATTACTTGAAAGGTTGCAGCTTCACAGTAATCACAGACAACAACCCATTCATCCAATTAAACCGTGTTGCTGGGGAAAAGCTACCTTGGTGGATCTTTGATCTCCAGGAATACGATTTTACTATACAAGACAAAAAAGGGAAGTGAAAAACTGGCAAGAGGGAAGTGTCTGCTGAACCATCAAAAAACATTTCAACACCCCTCAGTCCCTTGCACAGATCCTTTGATTGGTTATATAATTTTTGTAAATTATGCCTTCCTCAGGGACCAGAAAAGTTAGTTGCATCTGCAGCTTGGAGCACTCCATTTTCCATTTAAAAGGAACAAACGCACAATTAGATTTCTGTGAGGGCCAGTGACTCTGTCAAACTGAATTGGACAAAGGATCAGGAAAACTTTAAATTCTTTTTTACATTTAATCTCTTTTTACTTTTGCTGCTGCCAATATCTATTTTTGGAATATCTTTTTATGTAAATATTTTCTTGCGTGTTGTTTCTGTTTTCTTTCATTTATATTTAAAAATCGTTAAGCTGATTCTCTAAAGAACTTAAAGAAACCTTGCCTCTTTAATAAATGCTAACATATTTTATACTGCTAGAGTGACAGCGAGTATCACAGACATTTCTTAAAGTCAGAATTGGCAGAGCCCATGAGCCCATACAAACAGAAAAAAGCTCTCTACAGCTAAGTCCGTAATTGGGGGAAACGCATCAGGGGGACCTTGGGCAGGACACCAGTGTTGTGGTACAAGCTTCAATGAACTATTCCAGCGGAATCCAGTGTGCGGACAGTTTTTCTTCTGTTTATGAGGCTGAAAATGTCATTGTTACAGTCAGTTTGTTTTTCTTTTAGACTGTTGGGAGGCTAAACTGTGGCCAGTCAGAGAAAAACATGCCCCAGAGTTAGTGGACGATGGGAATAAAAAAATCCTCAAGGTTGGTGGTCAGCTGGAGGGAAAAATAACCAATCACTGGTGTCAGTGGGAGTTGGTGCTTCATTGTCAGTGCCTCATTGTTGGTTTCATTAGAAGGAATAGTGCCCCATTTTTTGTGTCATTGGAGGGAGGTGCCCCATCAGTGTCGGTGGGAGGAAAAGTGCCCTATCATTGATATCAGTGGGAGGAATTGTGCCGCATTATTGGTGTCAGCGGGATTAGGAATTCTTTAGGTGCCTGTCCTGGCATGCAGAGCCTTCTCAATGCTGAGGCAGTAAAGGGCAAGTAGAAAGCAGTATCTAACTCACAGGCCTTAATTTGAGGACCAAATAAGCAGTACAAACTACCATACAGTATATATAAAAAACATTTAATAGAAACTTGTACAAGAGTAATATGTAGGATGCCGCTGATGTCCATCTTCTAAGTCCGCTAGTTGCCGTGCTGTCATGCTGATTCTTTTGACTTCCATTTACCATATTGTATACGAGTACTGACCAACCAACTGGGTCAACGCACAACGCAAACATGTTTATCACCAAATTAGAGACCAAAACAATAATTATTTATTTAAATATTGCTTTGGTTTCTATCTTCGTAATATTTTATATTATCTAAGTCACTGTCTTGGAACAAGCATGCACCAAATGAAATCAGAGTTTTTTTACTTTAAATGGTCAGTCCACCCCAAAGGGATATTTCAGTTTTGGCATATCCTAGACATCAACCACCAATATCTCTCAGAGACTCTATTTCTAATAGAGATACCTATTCTTGAGTCAGTGGGGTTGAATTACTGAAGACAAATAGGATGTTCACTTTGCAAGGGGATTTGCACTTTGCAGGGGAAGTTTGTCCTTAGTTTAATGAATGAGGTAAAGCTCTGATGACATCCATCATCCATGCCATCCATCATCATGTGCAAGTAAAAATATATTTTTTTTTATTTTCCTTGCACATGATTGGGTGTTCTTTGCAAAGTGGAATTAATCCTCATTCACTAAGCTAAGAGGGAACTTCTCTTGGAAAGTGCAAATTCCCTTGCAAAGAGAACAGCCTATTCACCTTTAGTAAATCAACCCTTTTGTGTCTGCACACCAGTTGTGGACATTTTGTTAATTACTTTTATATTATAGAGAACTATGGCAGGAAGAGCTGTTTGTTGGAATATCCAAGCCATATATAAAGCCAAGGCTCAAGTCAACCCACCAGGCTCCAACTCTGAAATCTGATATCTGAAATATCACTGCTAAGTGGACTGATACTTTAATACCATATCTACAAATTAAATAAAAAACATTCCATAAAAGCCAGATATGCCAAAGAAAAGCCCCAAAGAAACAAAAACAAAGAACACACAACATATGGCACTTGGCCTCAAATTGAAAAAAAAAAGTATAATTTAAGCTTAAAAATAAATGCATAACCCCTCCCTTCCCATTTTATATTGAGATATAACAATTATCTACACATTTAAATCTTCATCGCCAAGGATGCTATAAATAAACACAATTAGTGATATTTTACATTGTACATACATTATATAGACTTATTTAGCAAGACAGTGAAAAGGCAAAGTGCAGTGAACTATATCTTCCAATCAGGCTTAGAGCAGAAGGACAATGAAAAATGATTGGTTGCTGTAGGTGCAGCACATTGCTGTCATTGGATAAAGCCGGTAATGTAATGATAAGCATAAACCTTACAGAAAGACTGTCAGACATTTGTGAATTAAGTTCTCCAAGCCAAGGAATAATGGTGATATATTGCTCAGATATGTGGGTAGACCATAGTGTGGATTGACGTTGGCTGCGAGTGCTGACCTCTGAAAAATAAAGAAAATGTTTGTTGGATGCTTTATAGATTGCAATGTGTATTAAAATTTTACATGATGTTTTTAACTTGTGACAAATCAACTTATAGGAAGGACATGACAAGAACAAAAGAAGCTGATGTGTGGCTATGTGACAAATGGATATGAAATGGCTGTCTACTCTACTTTCTTATCTACTTCTGTAATGTTCCCTTTTTGGCATAATTAAAGTGTATCGTTGGCCAAATCTATTTTTTTTGGGTTGGAGTATGAAATGCTTATACTTTGGTATGTGGAAGGTTTAGGAACTCAGTTAGGTTTGATTGCTGGTCTGTGGCCCTGTTGGAGTGAACAACCCTCTCTATTGACCGTGATGACAAGTGACAATTGTCCCCATACAGAAAGGTATAAGAAATCCAAAATCTTAGAATTGTCACAACAATGGGAGATAAGTTGAAACCTCATAATGGGTTAGCCTGCTGTGGTGACAACTGTTTAAGAGGTGATATCACCTCAGTTTGGACACATCCACTATACTTTCTGTCTCTGGATCAAGAAGTAAAATCTCCCAGATAGGACACAGACAGCAAACCCCCACCCAAAGCCTTGCAAAGGGTTTTAAACATTCATTACTCTTTCCAAAACTAAAAAAAAAAATCTGTCAGTGTCCAGTTAGGGACATTTTTCTTCATTTCCTGCCCACAAGACACAACAGGAACAGAGAGGAAATGTCCTCAAAGTGAAGGGCAATCCCATCATCAGGAGTTGTCACTGAACAGATGACCCCATTGGAAGATTTCCCCTCACCTTTTGTTCTGGTGGCAACTAAAGGTTTTTTTGGAGGCCGTACACTTAAAGAGACCCCATTGCTAGAAAAAAATTATAAAAATAAATAAATAAATCTCCCATAAGATTATATGTGCATTTAATGTATTTTATGCAGGTATGGGCTGTTAATACCTCCATTGTGAAGATATCCAAAAGCCCTGAGACTGCTGCTGGGTGCTGCCATCTTGGATGTTATTTCTTCAGCCCAAGAATACTCAAGCTATCACTCAAAGTACATGCTATGGTATCCCCCTTCACTTCTTCAGTGGCAGCTACATAAAAGGTTCCATAGCAAGGTGAAAGGAGGGGGGTGCAAATCCCGGGGGCAGCACGGACAACTTGACACTCCCAAACAGACTATGTACAGCACAGTGATGATATCACTGCAATTTTTACAATGCAATAACTGAGTTAGTAAAGGCATTTGGAACACACAACGTGTATTTATATCATTTGTGACTAAGGTATATTAAGGAATATACAGTATTTGAATTAAAGCTTTTGTGCCTGGAGTTCAACGATAATCTATCATGGTCAGTAAATAAAAAAAAAATTTAGGTTTATTTCATCGTCTGCAGGCACAGGACACATAAAAGAAAGCAATATGCTTACAACACATCTGACTAGTGTACACTTACATTACTTCAGTTTCTTTACAAGAAAGAATACACCGACCCCGATAAGGGCCACTCCAGCTAGTACACCGATCACAATTCCGGCTATTGCTCCACCACTCAGTCCACTGGAACCTGTGGATTCTATGGAAACAAATGTGGATACAAAAATAATTATATATATATACATAAATGGACCTTCTCTAATAAAAATGTGGCCCCACCAATGAACTGGGGATGTAGTTCTCATATTGTACATGTAATGGGCTGCCTTTGCACCCGGCCTCGGGATGCCCCTGGTACCTTGCACTACACAGATGCTATAGGCGTATTTGAGATTGTACAACCTTAAAAATATATTCAAGTACCCCAACTATTAACAAAAATGTAGCTTATTTGTGTATTACTCGACGGCAGATCCCCAAATGATCTCTGAATTCATGCTGACACTGTCCTTCCTTTTTGAGGGTGGCTACTTTTGTTCCACATGGTCCCTGTGTGTGTTGTAAAGTAATAACCGCTCCAAGCTCGCTTCCATGATGGACTACAATCTCAATACAAATTAGTAAACTAAACATGAGATTGTAGTCCATCATGGAAGCGAGCTTGGAGTGGTGGCTACTTTACAACACACACAGGGACCATGGGGAACAAAAGTAGCCACCCTCCAGAAGGAAGGGCAGTGTCAGCACAAATTCAGAGATGATTTGAGGATCTACAGTTGAATGATACACAAATAAGCTATGTTTTTGTTAATAGTTATGGTACTTGAATGCATTTTTAAGATTGAACTTCTGAGTTTAGTGCTACTTTAAGATCTCCTCTAAATTCTTAGCCACAAATATCTTTTCTTACCTTGTGCTTTGACTTCGAGATTGAACCTGAACGTCGTGCTTCCAATGATATTGCTGGCTGTGCATTCATAAGTCCCATTCTCACTTGAAGTCACGCTGGAGATGAGAAGGCTGGACTGAGAGCCAATGGATTCCACTGTATATTTCCCACCGTTTGTGATATTAGCAGCTGGATTGAGACGTAACCAGCTGAACACAGAAATGGCAGTGTTTTGAGATGTTAGGCTCACTGTCAGCTTTGCATCACCTCCTTCTGTCACTGAAGATACTGCATTGTTGTCGTGATTCGTGGACTGTGGACGTTCTGAAGGGAGGACAATAAAATAAATTCTGTAAGTAATTGTGTTAAAGCTAAAGTGTGGACTTTATTGGGGCATTAGCTCGGTACCATAAGGTATGTCTAATGATGTGCACCCCATGGTGGCTGCTGCTTCTTGCTTGAAAAATGTTAGTTACATGCATCCTTTGCCAGTGATGTCACTGCTGAAGTTCCAGCAGTGATAATGACAGTCAAGGCTGAAACGTTAACGTCGCTCTTCACATCCTCCATTATAAAATGTCTTGAGTATAGGGTAGTTCTGTGGTTGAACATGGGGTGTATAAACATTGCTATCACCTCTACTACTACTAATACTGCTACTGGCTCTTCTTGGCCCACTAGAACAATGGAACTCTACTTCTTGGCCCACTAGAACAATGGTCTCACTACCCAAGTTGACACGCTAGATTTCAGCTGGGCATATTCTGCACAAATTTTATCAGGACTTTGCTGAACATTTCAGTAGGGGGTGGTCCTTTTGTAATGACTCTGTTCCACAAAAGTACATTTTATAATCGACTTTTGTCAAAGGAGCTGGGCTGAAAATTGTTAAAAACTGGCCAATTAGCTGCAGCTACTGTTCAGGTATTCTGACAGCTGTGGGCGCTGGCTATCCAATAGCTTGGCTGGGGAGATTCCCCCATTTATGCTCTTTAAGGTGGAAGGGGGAATCTAAAATTTAGTTTTTCTCGTTCAGCTCAGAAAAAACTACAGGTGTATAGCTAGCTTTAGTGTCATACCAAGAACCAAGAAGAAGTCATAAAGATTCTTCACGGGTTGGGGCGGGAATGTTGAAAGATGGTTTGCGAACAGCGGGGAACATTGATGAGGAAAATTAGTGACATATTTAGACACAAATCAGGCTGCTTATCAGTTAGTCTATGCAACAGTTTTTATGTACATTTGAGATATTTGTCTGTAATCCTGGGCAGCAACAGAGATAAATTTGCACAGGTATGCAACAGATTTACCGCTAAAGATTTTCACTTAAATGACATGCATGACTAAGGAAGAACCTTGAAAAATGTAAAAGTATCCTGCCCACTGCAATGGTTAAAGAGGAACTCCAGGATTTTTAAAAGTTAACCCTTGTAAAGCGGCTACTCCCACACTGCACAGGTTAACTGGTCATTTTGGTCTAGGGATAAAATAAAGAAGGTATACTCACCCAATCCTCAGTCTTGTGGCAGTGATTGCTCACTTCTCTCTCCCTCCACTCTGGCAGTGGACTGTCCCTCTGCATGCTCATGTCTAATGCAGTCGCATTAGAGGTGATGACATCAGAGGTCTTTAGACCACTGGAGCCCAGGAGAGAAGAGGCTGCACGGACCATTCTAGCAGCCAAGTGGAACAGAGAATCAGGTGAGTGTATTTTCTTTATTGTGGTCCCTAGATCAAAACAGGCACTTAACCTTTGCAGTGGGGGGTAGCCCCAATGCAAGGTTTAATTTTTCGACTGCCTGGAGTTTTTTAAGAAGTGGTCAGTGTCAGGTTTTATTCAGTCCCAGTACTAATTTAGAGCAGCTGAGGGAGGAATTTATGAATGAAGTTGGGTAGTTATCATAAGGCCTTACTCACACTTGGCCTGCTTGCGAACGAGTGCTGCGCTTCTTGTACGTTTGCTGGACATCTGCACAGACCAGGCTATTATTTCAATCACAAAGAAGTTCATGCAGTTCATATGAACTATTATTGTTAATGGCTCCCCCAAAATGTGGCATGCAAGATGGACGTTCTTACGTGTGCAAAACAATTTTGTTTGCATTCACTGCCTTGAGTAACTCTCTGTGTTTGTACACTTACAACCAGTAGCTAGAAGAGCAGGGCTAACAGTTGCCATAATCTGCTAGCAGTTCTGTTCTAGGTGGATGGATCCAGGGGGGGTGAACTCAAAGTACAAAATGCACAATCCATACAGGGACACCAATGAGGACCAAGGAGGATAGACTAAGCAGTAGAATAATACAACATTGTAATATTATAGTACATATACTGATTCAATGTCATCATCTCACCAAAAGTTATAGTACACGTGGACGTCTTCCCCGCTTGATTTCCTTGACAGATGAAATCTGGTTGTTGGACCTCATTATCCACATTCAAAGTTCGGTTTACAGTGTCCAGTCCCTTATCGACTGTGCCATTAAATGAAAGTTCAATCTCGGCTGCAGGGTCTCCTCCTTTCCAGGAGCAGGTGAGCAACAGGACACCAGTGTAAGAACTTGATTGACAAGAAATAGCTAAACTATCCG
Organism: Nanorana parkeri; assembly: GCF_000935625.1. NCBI lineage: Eukaryota > Metazoa > Chordata > Amphibia > Anura > Dicroglossidae > Nanorana > Nanorana parkeri. Next base: position 41,249 of record NW_017307963.1, on the reverse strand, counting down.
GGGGCTCTGTAAAGAAGGAAATGAGAACAATGAAAACATTCTAACTTCTATATAGTCCTTTACCACAGAGAGTCTCTCTCTCTCTCTCTCTCTCTCTCTCTCTCTCTCTCTCTCTCTCATGTGAGAGCTCAAGATCATTAACCAGAAGAGCCATGAGCTTTTGGTGCATAGTGGCCATAAAATGATCTCGGGAACAGAATGGTGTGGGTCCCTCAATGGACAAAACTTTGATGGTTGCCAGCCATGCAATAATGCTCTGGCCACCAAATGAATGTTACAAATGAAAGTGCAAATTGGCCCTGGGCTTGCATACATAAGCCTAATGAGAGGTGAAGGGAAAGGATGCTGGAGCCAGCTTGAATTAGTTGAAAAGAATAAGGGTGAGCTGGAAAAACATAATTTTTTTTGAAAAGGGGCTGACCAAAAAGTCAGCCCCCTGGTACCAAGCATTGGACGCTACCAAAAAATTGTCAGATGAACAGGGTACTTCTGTAGCAGTAACTTTTGAAGAGAGCCGAGCTCTGTGGGTGGCAGGACAGGTAGGTATACTACCACTTCTTTAAAGAGGGCATTTTTGCTTACTTGTGTTGCTTTAAAAAGTAGAAGCTGAACTCCAGGATGGTTTAAAAGCTACCCATGCAGTGCCCAACGCACAACTAGGGTTACATGCTCGTTATTCACTCTGGTAGGTTCCATTGATCTCTTCTCTCTGATGCTCTGGATTGTGGTCAAACCCTAAACATCCTCACATACAAGGCAGGACTATAAGTGTAAGCCGGAGTGAGGAATACTTATTCTTTGCTCCAACAAGATCCCTCCATCTGTGTGACATACCACCTGAAGTGTCTTCTCTTCAGAACTCTTGCCAGCGGCCAGGCACAATAGTCCTGCATTGTACGTGAGGACTGCCAGGGCCTGACCACAACCCAGACCATCGGAGAGTGCCAGGAGCAGCAATTGAGCTCTCCTTTACTAGATGAGCACTTCATCTTTTCTTTGCAGGGGAAACCCTGCTGCAAGGATAGATTTTTCTACAATCTCAATGTTCAGCTTCAACATTTTTTTTCTCTATGCCCATTTTTGATCCAGAAAGAAGAAATTATGTGACTTTCCAAACCCAATCTGCTGTGCATCGAATGGGACATTAGCAGGAGTGATCCTCTTTAAACATCACTGCCTCCATAGTCCCTACGGCAGTACTAGGACTACATTTCCCAGCATTCCATATTAGCAAATATGGTCCAGTATGCAGGTGGGAGTATGGAAAGGCAATGAGCATGTATTGTTAAACAGAGGGCTGTGTGTAGGAAGGGCAGGGCTAAAAGCCCTAAAATGAAAGACTAGGATTAATTATGGCCATAATGCAGCACAACCACATCACTCTGTAGTCCCAGCAGACACAGTGGAATTGCCAGGGACAAAGCTGCTGCCCATGAGGCAGCTGGGCGTCAAAGTGACATATTAGACATGGAGGGCTTGCAAAACATATCAACTCTAGCGTTTTTTCTACAGAACATTGCCTATACCTATAGTTCTATATTAAAAACATATTTCCCTTTTTTGCAGAAAAAAAAAAAAGATCTACGAGTCCCTCTAAATACGTGCTTAACATATAACATTGTGTTAAAGGTGGACTTGGCCTTTAACTCTAATGCACGCTGGGACATTCTTAATGACTTGAGGCAATGAAACTGGCATTATTTACCCTACTCACACTCACAACAACTCCTGTTGTTATTATTGTTACTTCCTCTACTTAAGATTCAACTGAAAATAACTAAAAAATAAATTGGAGGTGAAATTTGCAGGACAAAATAGAAGATCACCAAAACATGCCCACTATGGGGTTCATTCGCACGGCACTAGCACCCCTAGATGGGGCTGATGAGGATAGGAATATGTGAGCAAACGTTCATCTTTGTGTAGAGCAGCTGAAACATTACAGGAAAAGAGAGGAAAATAGAGGGAAACTTCTCTGACTTATGTACTAGTGTGTTCAGCTACTGAGCTCTGTTAACCAGAAAACTTGTAAAAAAGAAGTTTAGTAGTTTCTTAAATGAAAATATGAAATATGCACCTGCAAACTGTACATATATATTTATATACATGTACATATATATATATATATATATATTTTGCTGATCCATGGCTCCGCGCCAACAATCATCCCACGTTCAAAGGCTGTTAAATCGCATTGTTTACCCGTATCTTCAGAAAAATATCACTTCCACTGTCGTGGTAAACAACCTGCTTCCCTATTTATAATGGTCTGGCCCTCTATCAACTTCAGCGTGAAATTATAGCTAATTATAGCTAATTTGCCTACAAATGTCAGGTGTTCATAATAATCTGGCTACTCAGTGTATATACACACACACACACACTATATATATAGAGATATATATACACTGTATTACTAAGGAGGTCAACTTGTATTGGCAACAGTAAACCGTGCACAAGACAAGGAAACCTAAGAAGAGTCCAAGAAAATGCATAGCATAAACCGAGCCACTTACTAAACTCAGGTCAGTTACTAACAGGGTGCCCCTTAATAGGTTCCCCAAAATAAACAGGCAGCATGTTTTAGTGTTCTGCCAGCAGTCAGCCTTTTCACCCATCAGCAAGCTCCCAAAGCACAGAGAAAAAGCTCCCTATCAATCAGTTACTTCACAAATATAAAGGCCTGTGGACAGCTGAGACAAATAATGAGGTCTGGGTACCAAGTAGGATGCAGACCTAGGAATGGAGGCTTTATCCCACCCAAAGCGTGACAAAGCCTCCGGGTTCCAGGACTTGTTAAGATCCAGATAAAATAACACGTTTGTATACATTCCCTTTAATAATACATAAAATATTACTCACTGGCTACACTCAGGTTCAGAGCATTGCTGGTCTCATTCAACGTCGCATTACTGATGAAACAAGAATAAGATCCTGTGTCATTTCTGAAGACAGGGCTGATGGTCAGAGTAGAGTTTGTTCCCAAATCGTTGTTGGAGGCAACAATTTGAATTCGATCCCCTCCGGGTAATGAATCTCCATCCACATGCCACAAAATGTGTCCTGAAAGTTGTGTTGAGCAAAGCATAGACACTGTTTCTCCTTCCAAGGCCCATCCTGTTATGTCACTGGTCAGGGTTGCTGCAGAGGCCGGAACTATAAATAAAATAAAAAAGCAGATTGTTAGAAATGAGGTGGACAATCACAGCACCATAGTTGTCCTTGCAATTGGCCCACCTATGGACCTGACTGACTAAAGAGTAGTGTGGGTTAAAGGGTCAGTCCACCCAAATGTGATAATGAAGTTAAAAATAGCGCATTGTGGGTTGAATCATCCTCTGGTTTCTGATGTGTTCGATACTTATCAGGAAGCCAACATTTCTCACTCTTTTCCTATCCACCTTAGGGTTCTGGGGGTTCCCGACCACCGTTGTGCCTTCCAACTTCGCTTGTTACAATCTTCATAATATCAATTATATGTAAAATCCAAGAGGGGTGGTAGAAGCCATGCAGACTCCAGAACCCAAGCCAGAGATCTCACCAACAGGGCCCCCGAGATATTAAAGGAAATTCTGTCAGTTCAACTCTACTCACTCAGCTGTAGAAACTCCTTCCTTCTGGTGGGTGGCTACTTTTGTTCCCCATGGTCCCTGTGTGTGTTATAAAGTAGCCATGGCTCCAAGCTTGTTCCTGTGATGGACTACAGTCACAGTACAAATGAGTAAACTAAACGTGAGATTGTAGTCCATCACGGGAGCGAGCTTGGAGCGGTCGCTACTTTACAACACACACAGGGACCATGGGATCAACAGTAACCACCCTCCAGAAGGAAAGACAGTGTCAGCACCAATTCAGAGATGATTTGAGGATCTGCAGCCGCGTGATACATAAATAAGATACAGTTTTGTTAATAGTTAGGGTACTTGGATGCGTTTATATGATTCAACTCCTAAATTTGGTGTCACTTCAATTAATCCACATGCTACCAATTTGTACAAGTTTTGTTTGGAGCGTATAACCATTAGTGTACATTTATTAAAAATTTGTAAAATGGAATAACTATAACATCAGTTTTCAAGGACTGTATTGAAATATTATCTGGCTCACAGTATGAATATTGTGATAGCATTAGAAAGGATTAAACACAGGAATACAGTTCACAAAATCATCGTAAGAAAATTTCAATTTACAAAATTATCATTTAAAACAACAACAAAAAATAGTCTGTCTTGCAAACGTTGGTCACCATTTCACATTGTAATGTGCTTTTGCCTTCCTCTCCAAGCCTCCTAAAAAAGGAAACCTGTCATGTGACCAACATAGAGGCTGCCATTGCTATCTCTGCTTAGGAAATGCTATTTGCCTTGCTGTCAGGCTGGCCTCTCTTGTCGCAATGCTTTAAAATATATCCAAGACTTTTTAAAAGTTTTTTCTTTTATTATAAACTGATTAAGTAGATGATTTTCTAACAAATTTTGTAGCCTGGATAGAGTACAAAAGAGGTGAAAGCCCTGTCATGTTTTTATTGTTGTGTGTGTACCTGTAGATGGAAGCTGCTGAATCCAAGCCGTGTGTTCTATTATGCAAATCTATGACAGCGGGGTATATTGTCAGAATCTATGACAGCGGGGGGGCATAGTGTCAGAATCTATGACAGCAGGGTATATTGTCAGAATCTATGACAGCGAGGGGTATATTGTCAGAATCTATGACAGCGGGGGGGCATAGTGTCAGAATCTATGACAGCAGGGTATATTGTCAGAATCTATGACAGCGAGGGGTATATTGTCAGAATCTATGACAGCGGGGGGGCATAGTGTCAGAATCTATGACAGCAGGGTATATTGTCAGAATCTATGACAGCGAGGGGTATATTGTCAGAATCTATGACAGCGGGGGGGCATAGTGTCAGAATCTATGACAGCAGGGTATATTGTCAGAATCTATGACAGCGAGGGGTATATTGTCAGAATCTATGACAGCGGGGGGGCATAGTGTCAGAATCTATGACAGCAGGGTATATTGTCAGAATCTATGACAGCGAGGGGTATATTGTCAGAATCTATGACAGCGGGGGGGCATAGTGTCAGAATCTATGACAGCAGGGTATATTGTCAGAATCTATGACAGCGAGGGGTATATTGTCAGAATCTATGACAGCGGGGGGTATATTGTCACAATCTATGACAGCGGGGGTATATTGTCACAACCTATGACAGCAGGGGTATGTTATCACAATCTTTGACAGCGGGGGATTATTACCACTGGCAACACTTTTCCGAATACATGAAAGGGACCTAAGGGGGCAGTTTGGGTAAAATCCACAAAAACAGAACAGAGTGCCAAACTGTTTGTTATACATAGTATAGATATTTTCTAGTACATATGCAACAAAACATGTGCAAATACAAAACGCATTTCATATGCTTTTACATGCCCACTTCATCAGGGCTGAAAGAAAAAGTTTAGTTTTTTTTCTAACTGAATGTATAAAACCATATAACATATATAGCAAACGCCAATATATTTCAGCAGGGCCATCCCTATAATGATGCAGCCTGAAGTGGCAGGCTGCTAAGAGCTCTCACCCAGCTCACCGATGTCATGTCATGTCGGTTGCAAAGAAGTTGAGCGGGACAATCTGGCTGACATCCTGTAGAGTTCCTGGCAACCAGTGACGTCAGTGAGCTTGGCGGGACCAAAGAGCAGCGGCAGCCACCCGTCCAACCAAATCAGCAGCACAAACCCCCCAACCCCCACAACACTATCAGCAGCACCTGCCACCCCACGCACATCCCCTTCCCCGCTCTCAAACTGCCTTAGGCGACGTGATATAGGGTGGGGACGGCCCTGCATTTCAGGGGCTTAAACATGACACTTCATCAAGGCTAAATTATAATTTTTTAAATGTATATAAATATAAAGCTGGGAAACTGATATGAAAAGAAATCAATTGCATCAGATCAGGTCAGACAATGAGCACGGAATGCAAAGTGTGTTAGAAAATCATCTACTTAATCAGTAATAATAAAAGAAAAAACATAAAATCAAAAATACTCAATACATCATTAGGACAAAAAAAATCATCTTCTGATGCGTTTCTAAGGTTTTTATTGCTGTCTGGGTCCCCATCCGTGAGATTTACCCTCTCTGTTCGTCCTGGTGACCACTAACGGAGGGAAGAAAGTGATGGAAAATCCAACACTTTACAGTTGTCACTGAAACCAAAAAAAGGGGAAATTATTTTGCTGACAACTGCCATAGAGAGAGAGATTTCTTTTCCGTTTTGTGTCTCATGGAAATTGCCCCAAAGGGACAGACAGAAAAAAAAAAAATACAGGTTTTACTTTTTCTTTCCGCAACTAAACCAATTTAAAAAAAAAAAAGTTTTGGCTTTGGATACATTTTTATATTTCTACTACTTCACTATTTCCACTATTGCAGTGTAGGTGAACACCTATTTACACAGCATAAGTTAAAATAAAAAAAATGCTGCTCACCTTTTTAATTGCTGAAAAATCTTAGTTAGCTTTCCGCCTCTATGTAAGGTTAAGGAAGGGGGCTGGGGAGTTTTGGTTGCCATAATTAACCCCAACTGCCGAACAGTTGTAAACTTGAGGTTCGGAACTATGCACAGATCCTATGTTTCTCTTTTGACAGGTTTCCATTAGTAGACATGAGCTCCAACTGATGAATTTAAGGCACCCTAAAGTGTGCTGAGGGCATGCTAAAGTGGCCTTCCAGACAATAGCATCCAGCATCCTGCTCATTTAGCATGCCTTAAGTGCTAGTTAACATGCGGCTGTGAAAGTGCAGCTTGGTGAATAAAGGCCATCGCTGGGAGGAGTTAACGCGCTCTTTCCCAATTTTTTTGAAATTTCAAGTTTTTATGTACTCACCTAATGTAACAGACAAAAGGATGCAGATGCACACAACGGGACTGAGTTCCATGTCTGTCGTTCGCTCTGATCACCTGTGTGTGCCAATCTCTTGGAGCTTTGACAATATATTGCTCTTTTATCTCTGTTGTTTACTCATTAACCCGCTTGGATATGTGAACTCATTTTTTCCTCTGGGTGGTTTCTGTGACAGACTTGTGACAGGATGTAGACTATAAACCGACTGCGAGAGATATGACACGTTGTTCCTTGCTGACGTCCTCAGATCTTTGAGAAAGTACAGTATCATTATTTGTATGAGGCACAATAGCCAGATTGGGTCATTGCAGTGATTTGGGGGAAATTCCGTTTCTCTCATGGAATGAAAATAGGCAACATTTGCTTGGAAAAAATATATACTTTGATTTAAATTGAGGTTTTTAGGTGATTTGTGTGGTTTGTGATTCTTTCATGTCCATTCTTTGTATTAATAATCGCTTTTTTTTTATATCTACTTGCACTTCAATGTTTTCATTTAAACGAGAACGAGAACTGTGGCCCAACCTTTTTTGCCATAGTTCTCTTTACTGTCACAGTAGTACATAAAATGTTTTATGTACTAAAACTCAGCATATAGCGGGCTAATGCCCGCTATATGCTGACAGCGCAGAACCATGCTGCAGCCAGGACGGATCCTGACAATATTGTCGGTATACACCCCGCTTCCCTTTTGACAGCTCGCTCTGCCTCTCATTCACCGCTCTCTGCTGGGAGATGATGGGGAACTCAGCAATTAGCGGTGTCAGAGAAGGTTTGCTCGTTTTTGTGCTGCACATTTTCATGTGCATGCAAATAAGACATTCTAGTGAAAGGATTGCTTGTACTTGTGAACGTATATGTGCACGTGTGCGCACACACGTGCACAAGCACCCATTTGAACACTGGCGCCAAATGCCCTATTTAAGGAGGAGCGTTGTAGCTGTTCCTTGCTGAGAGTTCTTCAGCTAGTGCCCTGCTTCCTGATTGTGTTTGTTCCTGATATTGACCCGGCTTGTTCTTGGACTCTGCTGATTGCTGCCTGCTCCTGACCTTGGCTTGATCTGGACCCTTCTTCTGCTTGCTGCCTTGCCTGCATGTTACAGACCCGGCCTGCTCCTGACCCTGCCTCTGTTTGCTGATTTCGTACATCACTGCCCGCTTGATCGTGACCCGGCTTGTTTCTTACTTTGGCTCTGCACCAGTGCCAGCTTCACCCATTGCTGACGTCATATTCCAGGAAGTGTCTGCCATCATCTTTCTTCAGACTTGTCCACCTGCATCTCCAGCTCCGGGTGTATCCACTCGTGCCCCTCTTCTGTCCCTACACCCTCTGTCCACCATTATCAGGGATGATTGGACAAGAGAAGCAAGGGAGGCCCTCGCCATCTCAGGCTCTTACCAGGTACATGACCAGGGCAGGATTTGCTCTCTCTGCTGCCCCAAGGCCATTTTCCTCAACGGGCCCACCACCATATCCCCCCACCCCCTCTTAATGGAGAATGGCAACCAGATAGTGGGGGCGGCAGGGTTGGTTTACATTTTTTTTTCTTTATTTTTTTACTTTTTTATCACTTTTATTTTTTTTTTAAACTTTTTAAATGTTTATTTATCTTATTATTTTTTACTTTTGTAAGTTTTTTTCTCACTTTATTTTAATGTTTATTTCTTATTACTTTTTACTTATGCAGGCCGAGATTGCTTGTACAAAACAAGCAGCGGCCTCCCTGCTCTACATTTAGCCCTATTTGCCCGAAGCAGGGCTAAATGTAGAAAAAAACTACCCACCCAGCACTGCATGTCCTGGGCGTCGGCTGATAGGAATGCCACACCCTTTCTGCCCCTCTACTCCTTGCTGCCCTGAGGCCGCTTCTTGGTGGCCTTGTGGGGAATCCGGCCCTATATGTGACAGGCGATAAGTGATCGCTCAGTTCCTGATCAATAGAGCCGACGTGTGACAGCTGCATTGTCACACGTTGGCCCTAATTATGGGGGTGAGTGTATTTCACTCTCCCTATAATTCTCCTTTAACTTTTTTTAAGTCAGATTTTTTTTCTATTAAAAAAAAATTAAAATAATAAGGCTTATGAGAGAGGCACAAGAATCAGGCCTAGGATAGTTGAATTGAACGTTTTTATCCTCAGGAATCATTTAAAGCTCATTGCGCAAAAATAAAAAAAAAACATATTTTTGCTTTTCTTATTTCTCAATTTCTTATCTCTTTGCCACGTTGAAAAATATTATACTAAAATTCCAATTTTTGCCAAAAAAGAAGCCCCTAATTCGCTCATGCATACTAAAGTGACACTACACTCAGGAGTTAAATCTTAAAAATACATTCAAGTATCTTAACTATTAACAAAACCATATCTTATTTGTGTATCACTCGGCTGTAGATCCTCAAATCATCTCTGAATTGGTGCTGACACTGTCCTTCCTTCTGGAGGGGGGCTACTTTTGTTCCCCATGGTCCCTGTGTGTGTGTTGTAAAGTAGCTTCCACTCCAAGCGCACTCCTGTGATTGACTACAATCTCAATACAAATTAGTAAACAAATATGAGATTGTAGTCCTGTTAGAATACACATTACTTTGTTTATAGCAACAACTCCTGCAGTATACAATTTCGGTCACTAGATGGCAGTGTTTATAAGTTCTGTTATATATCTATGGTAGATACTCTGTTGTATTGAAAAAGGTAGAGAATAAAGCTGTGGCTTCCTTCCAGTTTTCAAGGCATGTGCAGCATGCATATCTGACTGTGTGCTTGTGTTTCTCTGTGAGGCTGTGCAAGAAGTTCCAACACGTCCATCACAGGAATGAGCTTGGAGCGGTGGCTACAACACACACTGAGACCATGGGGAACAAAAGTAGCCACCCTCACGAAGGAAGGACAGTGTCAGCACCAATTCAGAGATGATTTGAGGGTCTACAGCCGAGTGATACACAAATAAGATACATTTATGTTGATAGTTAGGGTACTTGAATGTATTTTTAAGATTTAACTCCTGAGTTTAGTGTCACTTTAATAAATTGTCAAGCTTTAAAACATGGGCCAGCTACATAGCTGATTGCCTAATGCTGGTCTTACAAGTATCACTATGACTGTCTAATATTAATATATTTTCAATGCAAGAAGAATATTTTCCAGAAACCGGTTGCTCAATGCAACAAATATACAATTCTTATTGAAAATAATAATCCATCCTGGTGAATATCGATTTCACTTACACCAAGTTGATCTTTTCTCTGTATTATCTACTGCCCACCATATACCGTATAACATTTTAAAATGGGATTGCAGAAAATGCAAAAAAAAAAAAAAATGCAAATGCTGTGTTGACTTACTCAACACCTACAGATACTCACTGCCCTTTCCCCACTGTAGATGGATCTTCAATAGCAATTCAAAAAAATCAATTGAGAAAAAATTCTTCACCTAATGGATCAATGCCTACAAAGGAAGCTCTGACATTTGGCACAGATTCTACAGTACATGCAATCGATTGGAAATGTTTTCAAGAGCAGCTGATCAAAGTGTTTCAGTTAAAAATGATGAACTCTTTTCATTATTGGTACGTTTCATGAACTCACTTTGCATGCAATTCAATCTGTTAAACACAACAGGAAGTGAAGGCCATCAAGAGGGGTGAATGTCCCCAGCAGGGATCCAGAGAGCAATACAAACGTGGCACAGGAGCTAACCCTTCCCCATTCTATTCAATACAAAACATTTTACCTTTACATACACTTTAATGTAAATAAAATTGTCCACAAAAATCTCAGCATGTGTAATGATGCATACAATACAATTGGACATATATACTGTTTATCTAATGGGTCATAATCCTGTAAATTTTGTACTGATCAATTTTAACTGCTGCTCTCCCACTGTGCTTCACAGGAAGATCCTAGGAGGTTTCCTCTTATGAAAAGAGTGTTTTATACAGTATGTCTAAATTTGCTGCTTTGTTACATGACTCAATGCCAGCAAAGTTCATTGATTTTAAGTGAATCTGCTCTAGGCTTCTTTTAGTACTTCTATAATGTTACAGGTTCAGTGTGGAATCTAAATTGGATTCATCAATCTATTTTCTTATTTTATGAAAAACATATAAATGTGTCCTGTCTTCCCAAGAATAACCAGATTGGGACCAGTTTATTTATTTTTAAATTGGAAATATGAAGAAAGAACCATGGGCAAATAGCTGAATAGATGCCAACTCTCTGGGATTTTCCTGGACAGTCCTGCATCTCTGTCCCAATGATGCTTTATCCCGGAATCACAGCATCTCCCTTATTTGAGTCATTGGGCATGTATTAACTCAGGGGCTTGAGACTGTGGGTGGCGGCCCCCATATGTTTAGGGGTGGGACCACCTGGAAAGTAGGCTTGAGCTGGGCGAGATCACCTGGAAGGTGCACGTGTCAAGTCTGGCACGTCGGCGATGGTGACAATGTCCTGGGGTTGGAATTAATATGTTGGCAAGCATGTCACCAGTGTCAGCTGACTCTCATAGATGGCGGCCATACTGCAAAGAGCTGGATGGGATTTTATTGTCCCCTTAAAGAGACATTGATCGACACATATGCCATCACTCTTGACATGTGTACTTACCCAATCATGGTTTCTGGCCACCTTCCCACTGCATTTATCCTTACCTTATCCTTGTCTAAGCTTCAGTTATGACTGTTTGAACTTAGAAAAGGGATAATGTCATGAAACCGTGCTCCCCCATGTGACATTGTTTGGGTCTGATGATTCACCATTCAGCCCTGAGCCCTGTCCCACAGGGTAGGTCACGTTTCCCCAGACCCATAAGCCACGATCAGTTTACGAGGGCCCCAGCATTGCAAGGAAGTGGCGTGGAAGCGTCACATAAATGACAGTCACCTGGCTGTCATGCTGATCAGAAAGCTTCAATATTTTCTGTGCCAGCGCTCTTGAATAACTATGGAGATTAGGAGTTCTGACTTTCCCGGCTGCAAAATTATTGCAGTCCTGTGATTTACAGCGTTTTGAAGCCTGCGGAACAGAATGATAACCTGGCCTCTTGCTTCATCAGAAGGAGGGTAGCAAAGGCAGAAGATATATTTCTTGCTTCACAGGTCTAGAAATAGATGCAATAATAGTCATTTAGTAAGAGATAGTGAGATGTAATAAAAGGTATCTGGAAACTGACAGGAATAGGCAAGCGAGAGCAAAAGTTCAGCAGGATTGCAAAATAATAATTCATCACTCATGAAATATGTAGCAGCAATATGACCGTCAATAAATCTCCCTATTTCTGCAGATTGTTATCGTTAGATATGATTGACAAAACTTGCTCAATTGTGTCTGATAACAAAGGGTGTGACGTAGAGGAATCACAAGGACATAATTAGAAAGGGAATATGATATTCCTAGGTGTGTCTCCACAACGAGGTTATGTCATAGCATCATTTTATGTTAGACCTAGGCTAGCTATACACAGTTAGAATTTTGTTCTAATAGTAAATGGGGTCTAATCAACAAATTATTTCAACCACAGTGACGGAAAAAAAAGGAGCAGGATGGAATTTTTTTCTTGAACAAATGAAATGTGATTTTCATTCTAGAAACTCTATGTATTCCAAAATTAACAGGGTTATTCACAAAAGGGTGAAAAGATTGGAGAAGGCAGGAGAAGTGAACAATCTAGGACAACATAGCTGAACTGGAAAGTGAGCTGAATTGGAGAATGTTTCCAAATCAGCCAAATTTGGCCTAGATTGTTCACTTCTCCTGCCTTCTCCAAACTCTTCACCCTTTTGTGAATAACCCTGTAAATGTCAAGTTTATCCCTTTCCTATTCCAACTAAAACTAAAAAAGTTTTGAATGTGATTGAGGATCCGCATCCATCTAGACCAGTGATGGCGAACCTTTTTGAACCCGAGTGCCCAAACTGCGACGCAAAATCAATGTATTTATCTCAAAGTGCCAGCGCTGAAACTAAGTTTAGTATTGCAGTTTGGGCGCTCGGGTTTAAGAAACGTTCAACATCACTGCCTTACGGCCTTGTATGGCTCTCACGGGGGACCCGAACGTCCCGGATCGCCTCTGTAGTCGGGCCGGTCACAATCCGGCCCGACTACAGACCTCTAAACAGGCAGATTAGACGGCCGCTAGTGAGGAGGAAGCAGCCGTCTAACCTGCCTGTTTATTGGCTGCCGCTGCCTAATTGTGACTGGCCCGGATCGCATACCAAGGCGATCCGGGTCAGTCGGATCTATTTCAATTGGTGGTCCCTGAACGCAGTGGTGTATTGGGGCTGCCCTAGGCAAGGCAAAACTCGGGCGCCCCCACCCCCACTAAATTTACCCCACCCCTTCCTGTTTAATACTTTTTGCGTGACCTGTCAGTCGCTGGATACAGTGCAAACACTGTATCCAGCTTTTGACATGTTCCGCTATTAGCATAGCAGGAAAGCTGTGGTCTCAGGGGGGCTTAGCAGGATTTGTGGTGAGCTCTGCGGGGTCTATGGTGGGCAGAGCCCACCACAGATCCTGCACAGGCCCAAGACCCTGCAAAGCCCCCCACATATCCTGAACAGCCCCCTGGAGGCCTTGCAGTCTGCAGGGTCTCAGGGGGCTGTGCAGGATTTGTAATGGGCTCTGCCCACCATGGGGCTGCAGAGCCCACACAGATCCTGCAAAGCCCCCCACATATCCTGAACAGCCCCCTGGAGGCCTTGCAGTCTGCAGGGTCTCAGGGGGCTGTGCAGGATTTGTAATGGGCTTGGCTCTATTAGCATAGCAGGAAAGCTGTGGTCTCAGGGGGGCTTAGCAGGATTTGTGGTGAGCTCTGCGGGGGTCTATGGTGGGCAGAGCCCACCACAGATCCTGCACCGGCCCAAGACCCTGCAAAGCCCCCCACATATCCTGCAAAGCCCCCATGAGACCCTGCAGTCTGCCAGATCTTCAGTCCCCCGTCTCCTCCCGTCCTCTCATCTCCGCCCCCATCTCCCTCTGTCTCCACCCCCTGCCGCTCCGTCACCCTTCTCCTCTTGCTCGCTCGCTCGCCCGCCTGCTGACATTAGACAGCTCGGCTGCCTTAATGTTGTGGTGGCTGAACCTTGGTTCGCGTGCCAGCAGAAAGGGCCTCACGTGCCCTCCCTGGCACATGTGCCATAGGTTCGCCACCACTGATCTAGACTGTCTAATACAGTGGTTATCTGATGTGGTCGAGTGGATCTCCATTGCTACTTTTACAGGGTCCGGTGAGTCTGGAGCTTCTTATGGTTACCCCTAGACAGCTAGAACCCCTATACCCTCTCTCCCAAAGAAGATGTTCAATGAACTGTTCAATTAGCATTCTACTACTGACGTTCCGATGACTGCAATGGCGAACGGGCAGTGTGCGCTTGCGCACACCAGCCCGTCCCGCTTTTATCTTACAAACATGCTATACACCCGCCAAAAATCGTACGATTCTCGGCGGGTTTTCGAACATGTTCGTAAGATAAAAGTCATGCAACCTTACAGTAGTAGAGGTCGCACGGCTTCCACACACCTTACGATAATCGTACGATCGCGGGATTTCCCGCGATTATCGTACGATTATCGCAAGGTGTGTGGGCACCTTAAGATGGTCAATTCTATAATGACACAGAGGGGGATTTTTTTTTCAAAACTGGCGCAGCTGTGTACGACAACCAATCAGCTTCTATCTTTCATTTTCAAATCTTAACTGAACAAGCTGAACATAGAAGCTGATTGGCTGCCAGGGGGAACTGCTCTAGATTCTGTCTCCTCCACTTTTGATAAATGCCCCTCAGATTACAGAACATCGTGTGGTAAGTCACAAAAGGGTCAAAGATCAGCTGCATGCAATTCTTGTGATTTGTCCTCTTATCTTTTACCTGCCTTTTTTGGCAGAGCTTCCAGAGTTAGTTTACTTCCTCTTTATTCTCTTTTTATCCAAAGCTTATATAAGAAAAAGAGGCATAGCACTATTATAGAGCGTTACACACTTGTTCCCAATCATACAGGTATGTATGTATTCAAGTAATTATTCTTAAAATGTATTTTGCAAATACAGAATGCATCTCAGTATGCATCTCTAGTACTGCAGTTTACATAAAATAGGACTTCAGTGTGTACTTGTATATCTTTAAGGACATATCCTTGTTCAAACACTGCTATGTACAGCATAAAAATAAAAGGGTAGGGGGGAGCTCTCTATGTCAGAGAGGATGGGATAGCAGAGGTAATGAGGGGGGAGCAACTATTGGAAGAGGTAATGGATCTAAAAGCTGCACTTTAACTGCACAAACGTAAACCCCACATACTCACCTAAATGAGGTCATGTGACTCACCAGATCTTGAGCCTTCTCTTTCTTGATGCAGAATGGGAGGCAGGGCCGGATTTACTCTCTTTTGCCCCAAGGTCGGTTTTCTCAATGGGCACCGAATCCCCCTCCCTCCCCATGGAGAATGGCAACCAGATGGCGGGGGCAGCACGGTTAGTTTTATTTATTTGTTTTAGCTTTTTTATCACATGTTATATTTTAATTTTTATTTCTTTACTTTTTACATTTTTATTTATCTTATCTTTTAATTTTTATTTCTTTACTTTTTACATTTTTATTTATCTTATCTTTTACTTTTTTTAATAATTATTTTTTAATTATTTTTTACTTTTTATTTTAATTATTATTTCTTATTATTTTTTACTTGTTTTGTTTTTTTTAATTTTTATTTATTTAATAATTTTTTTCTTAATTTAAGTTTTTTTACTTTATTGCTAACACACAGGAGCTATCAAGTCCCAACGGACCTGCAGTGTTATTACAAGTGATCTTGGCGACTTTGCTGAGATCACTTGCAAATGAACGAGCGGCTTCCCCGCTCTACATTTAGCCCTGCTTGCCCGAAGCAGAGCTAAATGTAGAAAACAACTACCCACCCGGAACTGCATTTCCTGGGCGTCGGGAGATTCTAGACCTCTGCCGCCCCTCTGCTCCCTGCCACCCCAAGGCCAGGCCTCGGTGGCCTTGTGGGAAATCTGGCCCTCTTGGGAGGGTACTTCTAAGGGTGGCCATGTTGTTGCCCTGGCAATGAGGACAGTTGCCACTGGCCGTCCTCTCAATCTTAAAAAGGCTATAGAGGTGTGATGCCGTCATGAAGAAGGGCAGTATGAAGACCAGTTGGTGGTGGGCCCAGCCTGAAGCACTGGATCACTGGTCTTCCCTTTCACTCCTGAAATAGGTGCTGCGGGGGGCCATATAACGACAGACTCTGGTAGACAAAAAATATGTTAGAGGGTTTTTTTTTATCGTAAATTGGTTGGTGGAGGGAGAGAGGATAAAATATGCTTAGCAATTGGCTACATAATTAGTGTTTCTCATGTCTAGCATGGCTCCAGCAGGACTATCATAGACCAAGTTGGTAGGCTTTGTATTAGTGCTCATTTAGGGACTTGAATCCATCTGTTTTCATACAGAGAATCCAAGGGATCCATTGATTTTAGAAGGAATTATGGCCATCATGAGTTTGAGAGGTAGTCCTTCCATTCTCATGATCTTACAAAGTTCATGTGACAATGCTATCATTGTAGGGAAGATTTTGGTATTCCAATGTTTCGGTATTACTGCTTGGGCTGCACAAAGAAAACTTCAGGAATGTTTAGTTAGTATTATGTTACTGTTTCTCAATGGACTGTGGTCCTGCTTCCTGACACATGCCAATAGAATAGATCTCACTTTCCACTAGGCTAGCATCACACAACAACATTTAAAACATTTCACTACATGGCTACATGGTAAGCTGAAAGCGACCTTCTTTTAAAAAAATATAATGACTGTCTGGCAGGATGGGAGCATTTCCAAATTAGATAATGTGCAAATCTTAAGCTCAGACAGAAATTTGCATGACATGGTTTGCACTGAAAACATAACTTGACACAAAAAGATCTTGTGTGACTTTGGCCCTTAACTAATCGCTCACCTACAAAAACACTCAGCCGTAGGGTGTTGCTGGTACTGGTGCTGACAGGGTTCTGGATGGTGCAGGTGTAGCTTCCACTGTCACTCGCTGTGATTGGCTGAAAGTGGAGGTTGGAATCCTTGCAGGTCACATGGGGTTCAGTGCAGATGTTCTTCCCAAGACGGTAGAAGGTGTAAGCAGCAACATTCTGTTTACCAGCATCACAATGGAGGGACATATAGGTGCCATTAACAGGATGATGAAAAGCAGAATTAGGAACAAGAGCAGGAGCTGTGAGAATGGCTTTAAAACATAAAAGAGAAGAAAACAAAGTTACCTATCTGATTTACAGTGATATGTTAAAAGGTTTGCTTAAATGACATCACCTTTTGTAAAACTGTCCTTCAACTAAACCCCTCCCCCCCCTTGCTGAGTAAAGCCTACTTAGTAAAATTCTTATAATTCGTAGAAAGAAATCATCTTAGACGGCCCCCAGCCCAACTGCACATGTAAGACATAGGCCTATTCATTCCTTTAGGTGAGCTGCACCTTGTTGGATGGCTGGAGGCCAACATGAGTATGGCACACCCATAGCAAAGAATAGGACAACAGTATGAATGCACAGTAGGTAGAGGATCCATTCCCGTATAAAGCCCACTTATTAAAATTCTCACCTTCCTCTCTGTTCTAGTGATCTTTGCTGTGCGGCCCTACCCAGATTTGCAAAGCCTCTGGAAAGAAAACTTCTCAGACGGCCCCAAGCCCAACTGCACATGTAAGACATATTCCTATTCATTCCTTTAGGTGAGCTGCTCTCTGTTGGATGGCTGGAGGCCAACATTAGTATGGCACACCCATAGCAAAGAATGGGACCACCGTATGCATGCACAGTAGGTAGAGGATTCATTTAGGGCATTATTTTTCCAAAGCCTGTGTGGTGCTGGGCAGGAACGCACAATGAAAATCACTGGAATGAGAAACTGGGTGAGTTTTTTAACCAGGTGGGCTACACGGGGGGAAGGGGGGGGGGCGATGTGGGTAGTGGAGTTACTTGAAGTGGATCCAGGTTCTGCAGGGAGGAGAGTGTTCTTGCCATAATGTGTAACAATGTATAGCATACTTGCACATTATGGCACACTTACATCAAGTGTAACCTGCTCCAGCAATAACCGCCCCCAGGTTAAAATCACCACTCTGTGTACCGCTGCCCCATATCCTCGGTGCTTCTTCCAGGTCCCCTGGGTTGCATGTTTCTTTTGCGCAAAAACAACTCCTTGCAACTCCTCTTGGTTGTGTTTTTATGGCTATCCATGGCTCCATTAGAGAGATTTTCTCTCACTTACTGCACTGCCTGCTGACAATGATTTACCAGACAAGAAGTGAGGGAAACTCTCCAACAGCAAAGCAGAAAGAAATTTTTTTTTTTTAATGGAGATAGATAACAGTAAAAGCAGACTGGGGTTCTAGTTAGGGATGCACTGATACCATTTCTTCAAGACCGAGTACAAGTACTGATGCTTTTCCTCAAGTACTTGCCGATACCAATTACCGATACTTTTTTTTTTAAGTGTCATGTAACAGTTTCTCTAAATCAATACAGACTAATGATTTTAGTTGCCACTGCTGCGATCCTGGTAGTTTTGCCACTGACTCCAAACTGTAGAGGAACTACAAATCTCAGCAATACATTATACAGCAATGCAGAATACCACCAGAGATAGAGGGCTACAAATCCCAGTAATACATTATACAGCAATGCAGAATAATATGAAGCTAGATACTCACCAGAGCTTTGAGCAGCGTCTCAAGAGGCGGTGCATGGTTTAACCAGGGCTGTGTGGGGTCTCACCAGGGCTGTGTGGGGTCTCACCAGGGCTGTGCAGGGTCTTACCAGGGCTGTGCAGGGTCTGACCAAGGCTATGTGGGGTCTGACCAGGGCTATGTGGGGCCTCACCAGGGCTGTGTCCAGCATCTCAGGAGGCTGTGCGTGGTCTTGCTGGTGTGGGTGGCGGGAAGCAGGAGGTGTGTGGCTGGCGCTGTAGACAGCCTCCAGGAGGTCCCCACAGGGATGCTGCGAAGTCCCAAAATAGCATGGGACCTTACGGCAGCCAAATGTATTTATAAATTTAAAGCACCACTATCTGCGCTTAGTATTGGGGCATTTTCACAAGTAAAGGTACTTGTGAAAATGCCCAGTATCAGCACCGATACTGGTATCAGTGCATCCCTAGCTCTAACTCTTTGCCACTCCATGAGAAAATAACAAAGTTTATGGTCTGAGAAATATGTAGAATGGACAGACCATAAAGCCTTCCACTAAACCAGTGCAAAGCACACTAGAGCCTTCTTAAAACAGAAGATATCTGCATCTCAATATCCATCACAAATTCAAGAAAATAAGGGGTTTATCAGTTATTAAGAACAGCGGGTGGAGCCATGCAAATCATTTATTATATGCCCATATGGCAAACTGTAACTGCAAAAATGATAGTTTATGATACAGATACAGCCTAATATTATAGAACCATTTATTCCAAACTGCATACACATGTTTCAAGCTTGTTGACCATCAGTGAAGTGTATGGAAGCCATGGCTATGAAGCTCGGCTTATAGACTGACATGATAGTACAACCATCCAGGTTATGATGAGATGTGCAGAAAGGGACCAAAAAAATCCTCCACTAAACCAGTGTGAAGCATAGAAGAGCTTTGAACAGATCAAAATATAAATAATTAGATAAGTGAAGTTATGTCATGGGAGCCAAGGAACCGGCTGGTGGGAAGACTCTAATAATAAAGCAATTAATACTTTGGACATAGACTAGGAGATAAATTGTTACTCATGATTAACTATACAAACACCCAAGCACAAAATATGCACAGTCATTTATATGGGTGTGGAAGGGGGAAAAAACTCTTATCTACTGTATTAATAAATGATTATGGTCCTGTTGAGACGGAGCTTTTTTAAACATCTGAAGAAATAAATGGAATGCACCATCAAGTATGTGTCTGTTGACTGAAGGAGGGAGCCTGTTGCAACTTTAACTTTTTTTCTTTTGTCGCAAGAAATTGATTTATATATGCAAGATCTTCAAATTCTTTTCCTCCAGATTTATACAACATACACAAAGTTGCAATTGCAAAGTGTAGTGTCCTGACTGGGCAGCAAGCATCATGTGACTGCAAACCTATGTATTGTAATATGTTGGGGATATTTAGCACAAGGTGAGTGATAAGAGACCACTCCATAAGCCATCTATAACATAAAAGGACAGTCTTAATTCACACAAAGGCCGACAATCAGTGTACTTCAAATAATAAGCTTTTCTTCAGCATAAAGAAACAAAGTCCTTTTGTCTTTCAGCAAAATTACATCTCTCACCAGTTTCAGGTTGTCAGGTACACTCACAGTGTCCCAGTCCTTTACTGTATTTCTCCTCATTATCAATTAGCAACTTTTCTCCATTTCAAGCGGCTCACCACACACCTGTGTATCAATGACTCGCTCTCGGTCTGTCCAATAGGTCCCTCAGGTGCCACTGACCCTCTCGACTTCTCCCAACCTCCCCCGGCTGTTCTACATACTTCCAGCACACGTCAGAGTCTGTTTGCAACCGTGTGTCTCCTGTAAACCAACACATCTCCTCTGAGCTCTGGTCCAGACTTTTAATAAGGCTGCTCTTAGCCACCTGATGATGCCCAACTGGTCACTGGCAATACCTGGCACCAAGACTGGAGATTTCATTCCACCCAGAACTCTTATAAATCTTCTCAGTTCCAGATCTCAGTCCGGAAAACCTGGAAGAAACTAAAAAGCCAGCTTCTTCCCAGCAAAATTATTCACATCTCAGAGCCTCCCAGCCCCTCTGACTGAAAGTCCTGGGTGCCAAATTTGCAAAACTACACTGGCAACGCTACAATATGTGTGTATATATATATATATATA
>NW_017307963.1:0-20112 GCF_000935625.1 Nanorana parkeri | reverse complement strand
AGCAACCACCACATAGAGACCAATTATGTAAGAGGTCATACTTCAATTAGATGCAATAGTCTTACTTATGGACTAAGGTTCCAACAATGGTATCCAAAATAAAAAATAAAAACCAAATGAACCACCCAAAACCACCCATGAACCCAAAACCACAAAGCTACTCATGCACTCACTTGTTATCTCTTGTTATAACTATTGCAACTCCCTCTTCATTGACCTAACTCTATTCAGGCTATCCCCCCCCACCCTTCAGTCTATCATGAATGCTGCTGCTAGACTCATCCACCTCACCAACCGCTCAGTGTTTGCAACTCCCCCTCTGTCAATCCCTCCACTGGCTTCCAATAAACGAAACATTGAACTTCAAACTATTAACAACCACTTACAACTCTCCCCCCGGCTATATCTCCACCCTTGTCTTAGAATATCACCATAACCATCCACTCCATTCCTCTCAAGACCTCCTGCTCTCTAGCATCCTTGTCAACTCCTCCCATGCTCACCTCCATGACTTCTCCCATCCTCTGGAATTCCCTACCCCCAACCTGCCCAGTTATCTTCTATTCTGTCTTCGTTTAGGAGATCCCTAAAGACTCATCTCTTCAGGGAAGCCTATCCCACCTCAACCACTGAACTATTACTTTCTCAAACAATTTATTCCCATGCAGCTACCACCTTTTGTATCAGTTGCTGCCTCCCCATTTACATTGTAAGCTCTCCAAGTTAGGGCCCTCCTTGCCATCTTGTCTTGATTTGTATTGTAACTACTGTAATGTCTTCCTTATATTGCGAAGCTCTGTGAAAACTGTTGGTGCTATATAAATCCTGTATAATAATAATAAGATTAATGCTTCCCTACATAGCAATTAAACTAATGGTGAATTAGTATGGACTATAATATCATTTTTTTCAATGTTATAGCTAGTAATCTAAACAATAGCAAACCATATGTCAGAGAAATCCCCTTGAAATATTTGATTATAATCTCTTCATATAAAGGGTCAAAGTTATATATACAGATACACATAGATGAACAGCGCAATAAATGTAGAGTAGTGTTGAGAATATTCCCCAGCAGTTCATCACTTAAACCTAGGCATCATTTAATTTTCAGAGGCCCTTATATATCTGTATCATTCGTCAAACAACAGCCTCTGTCCATGTTATAGATAACAGTATATTTACTTTCCATTGAAGATTGTACTAATCGACTATTCCAAAGTATATTAGTGTCCTGGACATCAACCACATACACTGCTCACCCTGAGAGCCATTAACATTCAAAGGAGGGGGAAAAAAAATCTTAGGTATAGTCCATGTAAAAAATAATTACCTGAGACATGTATCCAAATACAGAAAAATCAGGTGTGGGAGGTATGACCCTTTAATAGCATTTCTAATTTAAGTCCAAAATTGATTTCCTCAGAGCTATCAACAACTGCTGGAGTCTTTGCAAATAGGAACGCACTAGATCACCATTAGTGTCCTAACTTCTCAGAGGAGAGGAAGCTCGCTCCACAGACAGGGAGGTCTACTATATATAAAAATACAAAGGAATTAACACAGTTCTTTGTCCGTGTGAAATATTCACTGCCTGGCCAAAAAATAAAGTCACCACCAGGATTTAGTGTTATGATCTGGGGTGGCTTCAGTTGGTCAGGTCTAGGTTCAGCAACGTTATGTCCCCCCCAAAAATGAGGTCAGCTTCCTACCTGAATATACTGCATAACCAGGTTTTTACCATCAGTTGACTTTTTTCTTCCCTGATGGCACATTGGGCATATTCCAAGATGGCAATGCCAGGTCTCATCGGGCTCAGATTGTGAAAGAGTGGTTCAGGGAGCATGAGTCATCATTGTCACACATGGATTGGCCACCACAGAGTCCAGACCTTAACCCCATTGGGAATCTTTGGGATGTGCTGGAGAAGACTTTGCGCAGTGGTCTGAATCTCCCATCATCTTGGTGAAAGCTCTGGATGGAAATAAATGTTGCGACATTGCAAAAGCTTATGGAAACCATGTCACGGCACAAATGTGTGCCATAATCAAAGCTAAAGGCGGTTGAATGAAATATTAGAGTGGGTGACTTTTGTGCCACGAAAATGTGGTCTCATTCGCATGGCCAATTTAGGCTGTACACCACCAAGGATAAGCGTTTCTCTCAGGTGGGGTGCACAGGTGTTCGTGATCAGCCGAGGCAAGCAGCTTGTACAGATCAACGGACAGACTCACAGGCGCCATGGCTGTTCGCATGTAACTCTGCTTCCAAGAGGTTACATTCATTAAGGGACAGATGAGCGGCTTTGGATCCAAATCAGTCCTATGATTAAGGCTGTTAGTGGCTGAAATGCGTTAGAGCTTTTAAAGTCTGTAAACATTATATGCCATTGCAATAAAGCTTTGGAACTTGGAGCTGTGTGCTGGACACTCATCTGCGCCATCTAGAGGCACTAGTGCCATGCGAACGGGTGCAACTTTTATAAATGAACCCCTGAGTATTGATGACCGACCCTAGATACAAATCAGTTTCAGACCACATAGCCTTTGCATGTATCAAATTGGTCATGGTCATGGTCTCAGCTTTAAGTGAATCATTCTTGTATTTATATGGATATCCTTTTTATTACTGTTTTATAGTAAACAAATACACATTTAATGGGACAAGGCGCGGTGTCTATTCTAACATTTCAAATGTATTTCTGAATGTGTATCACATGATTTGCATTAATAGAAGAGAACGCTGTCTCTGCCTTTTTTCATGAATGTCTAATTAATGCAAGTCATGGATGGAAAGGATAGACGTGGTTTTCCCATACTTAGAATTACAAACTAATCTGTTGAACATTCATCACATAAACAAGCTGCTCTTGGACTTTGGGAAAGTTACAGAGGAAGCTGACCTAGGGGTCCTCAGTGGGGGCTTAGCAATAAAAACAAAAACTTTTCTATGTCAGTTCGCTGTCAGCTTGGCGAAATGTTATCTCCTGTCTTTATTTTGGACACAGATCCTGCTGTCCTTCCACAGTAATCCATCTACTCAGCCTGATATATAGAGCTGGGGAGAGCAAATGTTCCATTTATCTACCAAACGTCTGCCCCCTAGCAGGAAAAATGATCTAAAGGTCTGTCTGGTATGCACCAATACCATATTTTTCCAGACCAAGTACCAATACTTCTCCTCAAGTACTCGCCAATACCAATTACTGATACCTTTTTTTAATGGTTTCTTCTAAAACAATAATAGCTGATGATTTTAGGAAAGTGATGGAGCGCCAGGGCCCGGTCGCAGCTACGACCGCTGCAACCCTGGTAGTTCTGCCATTGACTCCATGCTGTAGAGGGACTACAAACCTCAGCAATACATTATACAGCAATGCAGAGTGGCACTGGCTATAGAGGACTACAAACCCCAGCAATACATTATACAGCATTGAAGAATAATACCATCAACTATAGAGGACTACAAATCCCTGCAATACATTATGCAGCAATGCAGAATAATACCATCACATATAGAGGACTACAAAACCCAGCACTATATTATACAGCAATGGAGAATAATACCATAAGCTACAGAGGACTACAAATCCCAGCAATACATTATGAAGCAATGCAGAATAATAACATCAGCTATAGAGCTCTATGATTTAGCCCAGGTGGTGAAACATGAAAGTGGTGGTGATATGGGAGAGATATTTTGGTTGTGTATATGCTAAACGTTGGATTTTGTACTGATTTCACTACAATAAAAATTGGATTCTTTGGATATCGGTTACATGCGGCTGATCTTTTGGAAAAATCAGCTATAGAGGACTACAAATACCAGCACTACATTATACAGCAATGAAGAATAATACCATCAGCTATATGGGACTACAAATCCCAGCAATGTATTATACAGCAATGCAAAATACCATCAGCTAGAGAGGACTACAACTCCTATCAATACATTATACAG
The DNA here is from genome assembly GCF_000935625.1 of Nanorana parkeri. Taxonomy (NCBI): domain Eukaryota; kingdom Metazoa; phylum Chordata; class Amphibia; order Anura; family Dicroglossidae; genus Nanorana; species Nanorana parkeri. The sequence goes on along the minus strand of NW_017307963.1, from coordinate 16,152 downwards.
CAAAGCAGAATAATACCATCATCTACAGAGGACTACAAATCCCAGTGCTACATTATAGACCAATGCAGAATAATACCATCAGCTATAGAGGATTACAAATCTCAGCACTCTGCATTGCTGTGTAATCTATTTCTGGAATTTGTAGCCCTCTATAGCCATTTGCCATTCTGCATTGCTGTATAATGTAGTGATGGGATTTGTAGTCCTCTATAGCTGATGGCATTATTATATCATCAGATAGAGATAACTACAAATACCAGCAATACATTATACAGCAATGCAGAATAATAGCATATGAATTTGTTACATACTCTGTGCTGCCACTCTGCTCCAGGGTTTCGGCCTGATGTCTTGGGCGAAGGAGGGGGAGATGTGCTGGTGGTGGATACTGGTATTAGTATCAGTGCATCCCTAATATATATTAAATAAATAAACTGCTGCAGGCAGAAAATGCAGGCACCCTGAGTATTTTCCTTGATCGTGTGGGATCATTTACAGAGTCCTTTGAATTGATCCAAGAATCCATTTATCATTAATAAAAATACTAGGCGTCCTCTGAATAGCTGAGCAAGTGACTTGCTGTGTTTTAACAGCACAGGGGAAGTTGCTCAGCAGAGTGGATGTTCCTGGGCCCAGAAAATGCTGTAATACATGATAGAAGCTACAGCCCCTACTGTGTATTATACCAACATTCCATTATTTATATATATTTACATTGTGCCATGCTGGACCAATGTAAGTATATACACTTTATTAAAATTAGAATTTAACTTTAAATTTGGACTCTGAGATAAGCAAATATTGTCTAATTACATGAGTTGCATATATCCTTCTTGGTATATTGGTGAACTTTATGTATTTCTTCCAGATCTGGGCAGTAATCCAGTTTGAAACTTGGAGCTTCCTGTTTTAAAGACCAGTCACTGCTGCTTTCCCCTTGTGGAGGGTGACTGGTCTTGTCTCTGCCCACTCTGTAGATTCTGCTAGCTCCTTGCAGAGACTATGATACGATTGCTGCTTCATTTACAAGGTCATTACTGGGTTTTCAAAGGCATTTTGAGTTCCTTATCTGAATTTTGTATATAGAACTAAGTGACATAATTCTTGTAGTAATCAGATATCAATCTTGTAATCTAGTCCTGACAGGGCCGTCCCTACCTGCCTTATTATATAGACAGTCCTGGGAATATAGATTGGTCACCCCTATGCCCCCCAGCCTGTGACTTTTTGGAGAAGACGCATTAATCAAACTGAGATACTTACTAGCTGAATTTAAAAATACACTTCATGATACTTTTATCATGAACCTTTACCTCCATTCATTTTTGTATTTTTATATCTACCTGATGTCAGATTTACACTGAAAATGGTTACCTGATACAGTCACCAGCAGGGTGTTGCTGGTACTGGTGGTGACAGGGTTCTGGATGGTGCAGGTGTAGCTTCCACTGTCCCGTTCTGTGATTGGCTGGAAGTAGAGTTTGGAATCCCTGCAGGTGACATGGGGCTCAGCGCAGATCTTCTTCCCATCATGGTAGAAGGTATAAGTACTGATATTCTGCTGATTTGCATCACAATAGAAAGTAACGTTGCTTCCACTCACAAGGTCGCCATGAGAAGAGTTGAGAATAAGAACTGGAGCACTTAGAGAAGCTTTAAAACATAGAAAGGAAAGAAAAAAATAAGTTTAAAGTACAATAATTTACTGGCACTTACAACGTTAAAGTTTCAGTTACAGATGGAGGAAATAATGTCCAGGAACATTTTGCACAACTCTACAACTGTCCAAAGGTGCAGGCTGACCAATGTTACCCCACTGGTGGCCTTAGCTAAGGGCTTCCTGTCGCACTGGATGGGGAGCAGAATGTATTAATGAATTCTAATTTTTGTGTGCATGCAATAGTGTTTCACCTCATCTGTCCCTACACTGGTTCTCTGGGCCTGGTCTTCCCTCACGTCCATAGCCCTCTCTCTTCGCTGGGGAAAATACTCCTCTTTTTTAAGATAGTCATAGCCCAATCAATCGTTGTGTATCTTGTTAGCTTGCTCCTGTGTCCAACTGATCATAACCCCACATCTCTCCCTCAGGTCCATTTATCTTTGATGAGTGCCCCCTAAGATCCTTTTCTTACTCAGACTTGTATAGTGATAGGAAAACCTTGGGGATCAGAAGTGGCAACTGTTGAAAAACTCAAACCTACTTGGCTTTCTCATTAATAGATCAATATTCAGCAAGAGACCAGAACAGACTAGAATACTCATCTTAGTATGGTTCATCTTTCTCATCTCAGAATGAATCTCACACAATGTTCAGGTGATACCTGGCATTTACAGGTTTCTCCTATGTCTTAGGGTGCCCATACACTGGCCGTATTTCGGCCGTTTATTAATGTACCGGCCGAAATTCGCACAGTGTATGGGGTTGTCGGCTCCCTTTCAGCCGGCATTCCTCGATCAGCTGATCGAAGGAGCCTGCTGGAAAATCTTTGTGCGATCAGAGCCGGCAGCCAATGAGCTGGCCGCTCTGATCGAATATTCTGACAGTGGCCAGCGGCACCTGTCAGTATACAATGCAAACAGCGGCGATTCCTTGATCGACACGCTGTTTGTGTTGATGGAGCAATCGTGTCAATTTTTTTTGTAGAGTCTGCGGCTTGAACGAAAAAAAATTGACAGGTGTATGGCCAGCCTTAGAAGGTCTTTTGCTAGAAGAAGGTTACATGCTACAGGAAATAGGCTTTGACACAGAGAAAACACATGGCTGCTGACTGAGTTTTCTCCAACACACACCCAACAGGTCAGAGCAGTTCCCTTTATGATCCATTCACTGCCTAATTCCTGATTTGCCAGGGTGCTTATATGTAGCTGCCCCCCCTTCCTTCATACATCTATCAATCAGTAGCAGTCCACAGAATGTTTCTGAAACATTAGGAGGCATATTCTGTCTTGGCAAAACAAAAAATAATATTTTCCTCTCTTGTTTCCCATGACACGATATCATATCACAACACATACTGTACCTCCCAACTTTTGATATGAGAAAGAGAGGCACCTTCCAACACAATTTATTTGGGGAATGGATGCTCCTCTGCAAGACAGTATTGTTTTTTTTCCCCACCATTACTTTTCCTTTATATTGGCTTTTTAAAATAGCAAACTATATAACTAAGAGGTAAGATGAAGGTTTTAGTGCAGAATAACACTTTAGGTAGTTAAATAGTACATTTTCATAGATATCTGTACATCAGACCAAAAAGAAGGACAACTGGAGAGGAAAGAGGGGCAGAGGGATTTGGTTCCAAATGAGGGACAGTTGGTAGGCATGCCTACTATCATTTGCAAATGTTGATTGCAGTTTCATATCTAACTGTGTAACTGTGTAACGTTCAGATATGCTCTTCTAAAGATGGAGTATTCCCTCCTAAGCTTTGAAAAGGTAGGGTGATCCACGTGAAAATAAATACATAGGGAAGTGTCTGCCCAGAAAGGTTTTTTATATGATTTGTAGTTGTTTACTGATATAATAATATGACCTAATGTTCCTAGACAATTAGTGGCAACTATATGTAGATTAAGCAACATCTAATACAGGATAATGTACTCCCTAGAGTTCCTTAAATATATTAAGAGACATTGAGGCGTTCCATAACTATATCATATCAGAAGATTACAGGTGACGGAAGCAGGTGGCCTGCTTTTATATAGGCCACAGTACTCTATGTTTACTTTTCATATCATTGTAAACTACTGTTGGGCGTGTCTATGCATAAGCCTCCTGGATTTAAAAAAGTTTGAAAACCCAAGGTAATAAAAAATGAGTAACCAAAATAGATAGATAGATAGATAGATAGATAGATAGATAGATAGATAGATAGATAGATAGATAGATAGATAGATAAACCAATCAGAATGAATACTTACGATATATTTGAAGCCAATAATAGACAATTTGACTGGGATAAGGATTAATCGCACCAACAATAAAAACATACTGCCCTTGATCACTGTATGTCAGGTTGTTTAGTCCCAATCCTCCTTCACGTGAGAGTTCACATCTGCCCTGATAATGAGGGTAACAATACGGTGCTTCATAAAAAGGCCTTACTGCAACTACAGCATAATTTCCAAACACTCCAAACCTCCACTCCAATGGAGCGTTCCAGTACACAAACTGATGGAAGTATACGAAGTCCCCCAGCGTTCCATTCACCAGTGACACAGCAGATGCAGGCTCTGTGGGAAATAATACACAGGATTAATACATGGGAAAAGTGTGCTTCTGGCCTCTGTCACACACAGCTGAAAGCTGCAACTGGAAATGCCACTTCCTGCCTTGAGAAAAAATTACATAAAAGATCAAATAAAATTTTCCCTTTTTTTAGTTGCTTTTAAAAAGTTTTGCTTAGTAGAGATCCTTACCTAAGGAAATGAGCCAAATGGCCCAAAGGCACCAAAACTGATTGGGTGGCATGTGTAGTTCGATGGTCAGTCTGAGCATGTACTGAGTACTTCACTGTACAATCTTGGACACTGCTGTCAGATATTAATGGATTCTGTTTATTTACGTAAGTGTAGCCTTTAACCCTGTAATGACCAGAATCATCTAGTTTATGAATGGATACAGTTGGGAAAAATCTGAGGCACATACAAAATCCAGTAATAAATATGTGAACAAATAACTGTTCTTTTGTCAGTTTTGCAGAAACGCCGAATAGCAGCTTCTTCTTAGGTCAAACCTGCACACCTGGTGGAAACTGACTTGTAATATTTATCACACAGGTAGTTCTGCAGATCTTAGACCTCATTCACTCCACATCCTTTGCGATCTGTTTTTAACAGGTGCTAATACAAGAGCACCAAAAAAATGAATGGGTGTAAATGGGACCAGTTCACACCACTGCGATCCTTTCCGTTCTCTTGAAGTGCAATGAAAAAAGTAGAGCATGCTCTATTTTCAGTGCAACATAATGTAACAGAACAAAAACAGATGTAAAAAAAATACATAGGACATGATAATTAAAATAAAGATTGGCCAAACAAGAGAAACAAATTGCAATTTGAACAGAAGTCCACAGAGGTTTAAACTATCTCTACCATGGCTGTTTCTCCTCTCTCCCTCCCTTGACTCTCTCCCTCCCCTGACTGTCTCTCTCCTAGCTGTCTCTCCTCACTCTCTCTCCCGGCTGTCTCTCCTCTCTCTCTCCTGGCTGCCTCTCTTCTCCACTGGCTGTCTCTCTTTCCTCTTCCCCCTGGTTGTCTCTCCTTGCTTTCTCTCGTCTGGCTGTCTCTCCCCTCTCTCCTGCTCGTCTGTTTCTCCTCTCTCCCTCCCTTGACTCTCTCCCTCCCCTGACTGTCTCTCTCCTACCTGTCTCTTCTCGCTCTCTCCTGGCTGTCCTCACTCTCTCTCTCTCCCTCGGCTGTCTCTCCTCTCTCTCTCCCGCCTGTCTCTCTTCTCTACTGGCTGTCCCTCTATAAGGAAGGACAGTGTCAGCAGCAATTCAGAGATGATTTGAGCATCTACATCCGAGTGGTACACAAATAAGATACATTTTTGTTAATAGTTAAGGTCGTTGAGTACATTTTTAAGATTACATTTTTAAGATTTAATTCCTGAGTGTAGTGTCACTTTAATATGAATGAGCGAATTAGGGGCTTCTTTTTTGGCAAAAATTGGAATTTCAGTAAAATATTTTTCATTGTGGCAAAGAGATAAGAAATTGAGAAATAAGAGAAGCAAAAATATTTTTTTTTTTTGCGCAATGAGCTTTTAATAAAATACATTTTTGTGAATAGTTAAGGTAGTTGAATAAATTTTTAAGATGTAACTCCTGAGTTTAGTGTCACTTTAAGAAGTAAATTAGCCATAATGCTCAAGCATGCAGTGCGCACAATGCCAAATGCTTCCGAAAGCTCTATCAGGCATATGTTCCTCTTTAAGCAAGGATAAGTTGGATATGTACTGCTGGGGGAAAAAGGAGGAGTGACGTTAACCAGTTTTGGACCAAACCAATTTTAAATTTTTGTACACCCATGTTAAAAATCAGAACATATGGCTAGAAAAGTGCTAACCCTGCCCCAAACAATTATCTATTTTCCGAAAGCAGAGGCCTTGTAGAATAAAAACTTTTTTACATCGCACATGCGCAAATGTTTATCAAATTAATATTTCTAGGGAAAAATACACTGAAATGAATTTTAGTGCACACAAGAATATAATACGCAGTTCTTTTGTAAAATATATAAAATGGGGTTGTGTCAGGACATAGATACCAAACATGTCAAACCTTAAAATTGCACGTGCCTGCAAAATGGCAAAAAACTACGGTACTCATAATTTCCCACAGGTGACAATTTAAAAGTCTTTACCACTCCTCAATTTAGAAACACCAGTTAAGGTGGCCATACAATGTCATACATTTCATTCGGAGATCGTACACAAATGGTCCTTCGAAAACAAAAGGAACAGTTGAGGGTACATCACCGATTTTCGTTTAGGATATTGTGATCAAAACTTTTTGATCAGGTTTGAAAAATTTTCTCTGACCGAACAAAATCGATAAATCAGTGGGGTTTTCATCAAAAATCTCACCTAGAACACAGCACATGCTCAAAAGGAAAGTATTTCCATCGATCATCAAAAATTGGTTGGTTAGTATGGCTAACGAACGATTTCCGAAATTGACATTTGACTATTCTTAATGGGGATGTCTAGGTATAATCCAACGAGGGTTCATGCCAGTATCGAAAAATGTTGAATGTATGGCTACCTGTAGTGTTGGACCCAAAATTATTGCTCCCACTCCAGTTACCCCCTAGTAGCAATTGTTACATTTACTAATTCTCTCCAGAGTTCTCTAGTATTTTTTATAATGTATCCCTTGTTACTAAAATGAATTTCTTATAATCCACAACTCAATCTAGTGGCCATGATGTGGTATTTCCCTAATTCATTCTATGTTCCTTATGAATTAATCTATTTTTACTACTGCCCATATTTGCGGAACATTCAAATGTTCTTAAGGATATGGAAAATAGTCTTAAGAACATTTGACTTTGTCCCATTCTCACAACATCTGGGTAATTTGCATAAAATGAGTGAACGTGCAGTTTTACTGGACAGATAGCTATGCAACTTTTTTTTACAAAAAGACTTCTAAGTGTAATACTGACTTTTCAGGCATAAAGTACCAATACGGGTTTACAAATAAATCACCAATTACTTTTTACTTTTCTTGAGTGTTTTGTGCTGTATTAAGTCAAATTTCCCGGAGTCTGTACAATTTTTGGGGTTTTTTATTGCATTTAAAATATGAACAGTACAGAGAAAAGAAATAAATGACATTTACAGCAATTAAATAATATAAACAAACAAGGATGTTACATACTCTGGTATAGCATGTGTATGCGGATAGTATTTACATATATTATCAGGATTTTTTTTTTCGGAAAGCCAACTTTTTGGGTGGTTTGTAAATTTGTCCACAACCCAAAAAATATTTAAGATCTTTGCTTGTGGGGTAAAATGGTATATCGAGAAGTTGCCACCAAATCATTTTCTGTAGAGAATGGAATGTGGATGATTGATGGAAACGTAGCAAGGGAAAATTCTTGGTGTTCCATACTGCATTTTTCTGAAATATACAGGGCGGCAGATAAGGCACAGCTGCAGACAGTTCCAGATGTCACATTTTTGGGGAAAAGCTAATAAATAAGCTAGAAGCTTTTTTAAGTATCACTTTTTTTTCCCTCCAAGATTAGCCTGGAATTATCTTCAACGTGCATATTTGCTACATCTCCTTCTCACGGTTTGGAGAGAGTTTGGAGACTAGCCCTGACTAGTCAATCATCATGTGTAAGGGCTGACACTTGATAGGAAGGGCAGGGAGTCACATGCTCCCCATACTGGTGGTAGGAGAGTGAAGGGAAAAGTGAGTGCAGTTGGTTGCCGACATTGAAGTGAACCTTGTTTTTCCTTGCATGAGCAAAGCACAGGTTCCCTCTAAGGCAAAGCAACTATGTAGTACTAAGAAGAAAAAAGCAAAGATTATTTATGTAATTAATTAAAATGGCTGCCCTCGTGTGTAATCATAATTAAACACTATACTTGGAAAAGGTTCCATAGTTTAGTTACATTCAGCTGATTGTTTTCATGGATTTGACCCACTGGCGATTTATTGAACCCAAAACTGTAATCTGTCACATAGGGTATATCAGCCTTTCTCAACCAGGGTGCCTTCTGGCTCCCTCAGGGGTGCCTCAAAATGTTTGCAAAGTGTCATGCCTTTCCATAGTGCAGCAATGTGACGGGGTATTTTGATGTGAGAGGGGAACTTTTATGTGAAAGCGGGCTTCCAAGTCATAAGGGCTCCTGATGTGAAGGGGGGCTCTGATGTGAAAGGAGGGGCTCGTTATATAAAGGGGGTCTCTGATGTGAAGGTGGGACTTTTGCATTTTTTCATGGGGTCTTTCTGGGATAAGGGTCTGGTATGGATTTTGGATGGGGCCACATGTGATTTTACACATTTGTACATTTACATGTTTCACAATTCTAGACTGGGGTGCCCCAAGATTATGCATAATTCTAAATGGTGCCTTGACTGAAAAAAGGCTGGGGTAGATTATGCCACTGATTATTTGATTGAAGTGAGTCAATAATAGACCCCTTACCAGTCAGTGTCTGTATCCTGTGCTCTGATGCAGACCGAAGTCTAGTCCAGTAGGCGATCACATACTACAATGATCGGGTGAAGAATGGCCATGTCATCATACCATGAACTCATGTGAATTTTATTAAACCTTGCCACACTATACATAAAACACAGTTGTCTCCTGACCCATTTATTTGCTGTATGGAGGTTAGTGATGGTGGCTGAGGATGTCTACTCCGTCGGGGAAGCTCCATTTGCTTGTTTGGGTTCTCCCAACAGAAAGTAAACTGGTAAGCAGTCCACTATCAAACATCTGACCACAGCAGATTAGTCCAGTTGACTACAATTCATAGTTAGGGCTAATGGATTTCATTGTGCTATGAACTAGAAAGGCAATAAATCAACAATTATTTACAATAATATATACAGTACATGGTTATATCAGGGCACCCAAATAAATTACATGTAAAACCTAAAACGTTCAGCATATTTATTTATATATAAAATATCTGAGTATGAATTAGCTGAATAAATGAATAGATGTTATTTATAACCCCTTTAAATGAATATAACACAAAAATACATTCAATATGAGCTGTTCTCTGTGGTGGTGGGTTGTCTAAGATTGCAGATTGGTGTTAAGCTGAATTCCATGCAGAAAGCTTCAGTACATATATGGTTCAAGCACATATATGTATATTGCTTTATCTGCCAAAGGATTTTTATTTCTACTCAGCCAGTCTTTTGACCCATGGCAGGTATAAGACCCCACTTTTTCCCACTGCATTTACAGCAACAGAAGAATGGTACAGATACTGCTCCACAGTCCACACCAGTTATCCTTCTTGCCTAGCCCCCTTGATGAAAATCAGCCTACTGTCCCCTACCCCAGATGCATTCCTACCCCAATTTCATGGTTGTGGCCTCTTGTTGTGCAACTGAGAACCTTCTACTGCTAGCCATGCCTGTACAGTTGGTCTAAAACAACCCCTATGGGATTGTCTCCAAAGCCTCACCTGTATTGGTTGATGGTCCCAAGGGGTTTGGAGCAATTGCATAGGGGCAACTGGTGGTATAAAGTAAATGTGAAGACTGCAAGAGGCTGTGTGGCAGTGGGACTAAGATCAGTATGCATCTATTTTCCATAAGTGGGGCTAGGCAGGAAGGATTAACAGTTTCAGTGTCACAGGTCGGCTAGAAATGTGAAGCGGAGTGATTTTCACTCGCCTCATAGATCTCCTTTAGGTTGTATTGAGATTGTAGTGCATCCCGGGAGCGAGCTTGGAGCGGTGACTACTTTACAACACACACAGGGACCATGGGGAACAAAAGTAGCCACCCTCCAGAAGGAAGGACAGTGTCAGCAGCAATTCAGAGATGATTTGAGGATCTACAGCCGAGTGATACACAAATAAGATACATTTTTTGTTAATAGTTAAGGTTCTTGGATGCATTTTTAAGACTTACTCCAGAGTTTAGTGTCACTTTAAGCTCACCATACATTGATAGATGTTCATAGAAATGTTCTTATGAAAACTCTGGTGAGAACATTCAATTAATGCCATCAGAAACTTGAGGAATGTCATTAAAAATGTTGTTGGGTTTTAACATTTACAGGGTTATTCACAAAAGGGTGAAGAGTTTGGAGAGGGCAGGAGAAGGTACATGAATGCATTTTTAAAATCTAATTTTTGTGTTTAGTGTCATCTTAAGTATCAAACCTAGGTTTAAGAAACCTCTCAGCCATCAGATCAAACAATGAAAGTGAACCAGAATGCAGACCCGGTCATCCCTTTGCTCACCCCTCCTGTAGGCAGCAATGTGCCCAGAAATAGAGCCTGACTAGCTCAGAGTGTTGGTCCTCCCCTATTGTTTTTTTGAGTAGCTGAGTGATCAAACAGCAGCCTGTGTTTTTAGCTGGTAAAAAGATGGGGGTGTTTGAGCACTTTAGTGATTTAAATAGAATTAATTTCCAGTTCATGAACATTAGAAAGGAACGTGAATCTGGAATATTCCAACAGAGAAAGTCAAAAGGGTAATTTAATGCCATAGGGGCCTGATGCAAAATATTAAAAGGACCCTATGCATCTCATTCAAAACTTTTGAGGGACTGTTCAACTTTTAGAAACCAACTTTTGGAGACTCATTTCCTGTAGGGGATCTACTAACATAGTGTTCTAAAAGACATTGAAAACAACATGGAAAGGTCATGGCATGGTATGCACTCAATTACTAATTTTAGTCTAGACCAAACATGGGTGCACTATTCAGCCTTTTATGCCAGGCAAACAGCTTCTACTACAGGCCTAACAAAACATGAGGGGGCTGCCTTTCAGAGTGATAAACATTTATACTCTGGGTACTATAATGCCCTTGGAAATAGTAACTAGTCCTCCAGCTCCACATAGATTGTGGTTTTGGCCAAAGGCCCAGGCAACTAAGTGTGCAAGCCCCGAGCCTATGCTTTTTGGGTGCTAGGGCAGAGTACCTGCCTAATATGAGTACTAAAGGATCAAACAACTGAGAGATGTGAGTGATAAGAAATGCTGCTTTTTTTAGAGAGGGTTTTAATGTAGACCCAGAGTGGATGAATGATGAAGAGGAACATATTTGATTTGGCGTCTTCTTGGAACACACAGGATCAGCTTCACTCACTGCACATTTTTTAGTTAGACGCTAGGAAAAAAAAAATATAACATTTTAAATTAATACTGGGAGATGGAGAAAATAATTATTATAATAATGAAAATCTAGTCAAAAATGAAACTTTGTCACACACTGGGAAGATTATTCCCTTCAAGCCATTTTACATGTATTGCACATAGGTAAAAAATATTATAAATTAATTTTAAACCTTCTATAGCCAACATTACCTCAGCCTAAGCTTACAACACTAATAGGAAAACAATTTAAAGGAATAGTGAAGGTCTTACATGTGAAGGACCACATACAAAGTGTACTTCCCTTCCCACAACACAGAACTATGTTTATTACTAAAGTACAAACAACAATTAAGATGGCAGACATCTTTGGAGTGTCAGTGGAAAATAAAGTCTCGTTTTACAAAGAATCTTAACGTTAGGACCACAGGAAGATCGCTGACACACAGGAAGTGTCGACCTCCTGGGTCCCCTGCAGCTGGTTCTCAATGGCTTCTCCTTATGACCTCCACAATACAGTACACAGTCATCAAATAAAGGTCGGTAACCCAGATGGCAAGCAATTGAGCTGCAAGTTTGAAAATGACTTGCTAAACTATTCCTATGCCAAGCTTCACAATTTTTTTGCACAATTACAGGAAGTCTGCATTGCAAGTCTCCAGATCAACGCGCTTTGCAAAAGTGCTGTACACTTGCAGAGCTCTTGCTGTAGACTTGCCAAGCAAAGTTGCTACAAATTCAAAAAGTGTCAACTTTAACTTGTGCTGCAAGTGTTCTGCAAGTCCACAACTTGCCAGGAATGTGTGCAGCAAGTTAACAAGAATTGCAATTTAACCCTGCCACAAGTTTGTGGCAAGTTATCCTTGCTATCTGGGAAGGGGGAGCTACAGGGGATACACGATATCAACACTTCCGGATCCCCTGAGGACCCCACATGAAGATTTTTTTGTGCATGCTCGGTGTTCTGGCAAGGTGGGCATCAGCATAGTTAAACATTCTTCTTTTATAGGTATGCTCAAGTGGAAGCTTTTGTTTTAAGGACAGGGTCACTTTGAAGAAAACTATAATGGTTTTGGGTCAGTTTTTTTTAGTTTCTGCTTTAACCTCTTGCCGTCCGCCCGTAGTAAAAAAACGGTGTGATGTTTTTAAGTTATGTTGCAATTTGATACAAATGATCAAGTGGAAGAGGCACTCACTGGTCTTGTAAGGAGGCAACTTAGATACATTTATTGGTTCAATAAATGTATCTATGTCACCTCGTTACAAGCTCCATAAATGCCTCTTCCACTGGACTGTTTATATATTTTCTATTATAAATAATAATTGATTCCCACAGCACTATGAATTATCTAAAGGGAGACAATAGCAGTAGTCATCCAACATGCTATCTCTGATTGAAATCTCAGACGGAGCTGTGCAATGGGAGGTGAAGGGAAGGGACTGCTCTGACTTTTCCACTTGTGTGTGTAATGTTCAGCTATTGAGCTCTGTGAACAACAGGGTTTTTACAAGAAAAGGTAAGGACAGGAAGGATAACAATTTTTTTAACCGGTCCAGTTGAAATTTCTAAACAGAGAACATAGCAGTAGTCGTCCATTGTGCTGTCTCTTATTGAAACCTTAGTCGGAACTGTGCAATGGGAGGCAAAGGGATAGGGTCAGGGTGAGACCCTCACTGCTCTGTGAACAGCAGTGTTTTTACAACAAAAGGTAAGGACAGACTGGAAAAGGGTAAAAGAAAGCAAACATTTCACCTACTGGCTGAAAAAGGGGAATATACAATATTCAAATATAAAATGTCATATTTACCTGACTAAAAAGCAAAAAATAGATGTAACTTCAATGTTTAATCCTGTCTGTAATAAAGAAAGAAAATAGGTACATAACCATTATACAGATATATGCCCTTTAACTTCTATGGTGACACTTTTCACTTTTATGGTGTCCTGATTGCTGCTGTGACTAACTAAGCAGAAGGATTGCATCTGTTATTGCTCAGTTTTATTACCTGATGCTGGGAGTCAGTGTACCGTACATGGCGTTGTCCTTATGTTTCAGTTGCTGGTTGAGAACAGACAGAAACAACAATTAGATGTCAGTATTTAAAGTAATATGCAAGTTTTGTTTTAAAGAGAATGTTAGAGAATTAGTGATAGTCCTGTACCACTTCTGTAAGAAAAGGCATACGAAGAGTTTGAAAAAACAAAATACTTACATCAGATTCTGGCTTACAACATTTCTGGGAGATGCGGGGACAGTCCATGTGCCTTACTGCTGCACACCGGACCTGGGAGCTTAATATCCTGTGATAATGCATGCCTGCAATGTGTAGGGGTGTGCCTATAATGTGGCAGCCTGAGGCTGTTGCTCCAGGCGGCATCTCGTGGGAAAGGTGGGGGGGGGGCAGCAGGCAGAGCATCATGGCCGCCTGCTGCACAATGTTTGCAGTGTGCCTGATGCCCCCTTTCCGGTCAGAGCGTCCCAGGTTGCTAAGAGCCAGGCAGGGAGATGTGTAAAGGGTCAGCAACCTGGGACACTCTTGCCGGTTTATCACTTGGTTGACTGACAGTCATTGTTCCCTACAGGGATCCCTCCCCTCCTAGCTCCGATCCTCATGTGCTGACTGGAGTGAGAGATGGGGAGGGGGCAGGCATAGCTGGCTTTGCTTCTAGATCGGCAGTCAATCAGCCAGCAGGGTGGATCTTGACAGTATTGTCGGGATCCGTCCCGGCTGCGGCGCACTCAGCATATAGCGGGCAATAGTTCACTATATACTGAGTCTTGGGTCACGGGAGGACGTTAGTATACTGTATGTCCTCCCGTGACCCTACAGAGAACTATGCGAAAAAAGGTTACCCAATAGTCTTTTACATCTTTAAAATGCATTCAATTCACTTAACTATTAACAAAAATGTATCTTATTTGTGTATCACTCAGCTGTAGGTCCTCAAATCATCTTACTTGGTGCCGACTCTGTCCTTCCTTCTGGAGGGGGGCTACTTTTGTTCCCCATGGTCCCTGTGTGTGTTGTAAAGTAGTCAACAAGCTTGCTCCCGTGATGGACTACAATCTGAATACAAATGAGCTAACTAAATGTGAGATTGTAGTCCATCACGGGAGTGAGCTTGGAGAAGTGGCTACTTTACAACGCACACAGGGACCATGGGGAACAAAAGTAGCCCCCCTCCAGAAGGAAGGACAGTTTCGGCACCAATTCAGAGAAGATTTGAGGGTCTACAGCCGAGTGATACACAAATAACATACATTTTTGTTAATAGTTAGGGTACTTGAATGCATTTTTAAGATTTAGATTCTGAGTTTAATGTCACTGTAAGCTGTCGCTTGTACAGTATATGTGTTTCCAAAACTAACTGAATAATTAATTGTACATTGTTATTTATTTGTATTCTCTCCCTGCAAGAACAGCAATATCAACTCAGTGTCAGGCTATAAGGCCCCCATTAAAGCTGAACAGTCTCCAACATGAGCTCAGGGCTGATAAATTTCTATCTTATAACCCTGACAGTGCCTTTGTTAGATGACAATGTTGGACTAAGAGTATTATTAGTGTCTTTATCAGCAATAAGTGCAGGAAGGCGCTAAGATGGATATGATCTATAGCCTGATATTCAGTTTGACAGGGGGAGAATGTGAGTAAATAGTCAACAATGAGTTAATCCGTGAGAAGGAAAGTTGCACTATTATAGCATTTCAGGAGCGGAAATATATACACACACACTTATTTTACAAAATATAGCATATTAGTGCTCCTTTTTACTCACATTAGTTCATCAGATCATTTTACCCACCTCATAGTTGGATTCTGCATTATTGATGGCAGCTTCTCTCTATCCAAAAACAAGAATAAACAAAGTAACATTTAACTGATGTATGTGTATATAGATATCTAAATAGATATACAGACATCCCAACCTGCAAAACCTTATTTCAGGGAGGTTCCCGTCTCTTTTAAGGGAGGTGCCTTTTCTGTTTTTTGGTTGTTTTTTTTTACAGCAGCCGTCGTCAGAATATAAAAGAAATAATAATGATAATATATGTATATACATATATATACACACACACACACACACACACACACACATATTACGATACATTTTTGTTAAAAGCTGAGGTACTTGAATGCAATTTTACGATTTAACTCCTGAGTTTAGTGTCACTTTAAGTTTAAATTAGTTAAATACATTACAGCCGCATCTAAACAAAAGCTGTACAAATTCTCTTATTGAGACAAAACTATAGCTCTCCAATTAGGCTCTCCAATTAGCAAGGGAGTTTGTGTTTGGCTGACTGTAGAGCTATCAGCAGACCTCTGTAGAGATACCATTGCTTCCCCCCAATCAAGGGCCCCTCTATCATCATGCTGGCAGGGAACAGGCTTTTCTAGTCAAGCTGTGGCTGCTTTCTAAGAAAACAAACTGTAAGACTTTGAACAGCTTTTGTTTTGATGCACTTGGAATATATTAAATTAATTCTAACTAAAAGTTCAACCGAGCTTTAATAACAAAACAAACAAAAAAAGAATAAAAGGCTACTGCTGTAATATTACACTGCGCTAACATACCCCACCTACACCCCCAAGGTGATAACTTTTATTGATGTATTTTTTTTTTTTTATTATTTATAAATCACTGCTGTAAGCATGTCTGGCAGTGTTTATAGCTTGCCCTTTATTATTTATTATTCACTGCTGTAAGCATGTCTGGCAGTGTTTATAGCTTGCCCAATCCCATATCAATGGTACTTTAGCCGGACAGCTGTCAATATCAAGAAATATGTAAATAAAGGGGGGCGTGGTTTGGCCGCAGACTAATATGGCCGCTTGAA